>NW_010204804.1:3620-4591 GCF_000695765.1 Mesitornis unicolor | reverse complement strand
TTATTATAATATGTTATAATATGTTATATTGTTTATATGTTGGTCATTACCCATAACTGAACCCTGAAGTACAGCATTGTTCAAAAGGAAAGAAAAAGAAGTTGTATTTTTTTAATCAATCTCATAACTTAGTTGAGGTACCAGATGACAATTCTCTTCCTTGTGCAGAGCTTCAGGAAATGCTCTTTTTTCCTTTTTTAAGTGCAAATAGAGCTAATAAGCCAAGAAACGTATTAGTAGCTAAACTGGCAGTAATGGCTAAGCCCTAGATAATTTGCCCTTCATGTGGTCAGTTGTTCTTCTATAATTTGTCTTGCACCAAACTGTTCAGACAGCACAGGGAATGCACCACGTCTCATTTGAGTTTCTGTTCTTCCCTGCAAATGGATTTGTGTTGCACAAGAAAATTATCAGTCACACTGCCTCTGGATGACTGGAATCAGCGGCTTTCCTTCTAGGATTAAGCAATCCCTTTTTTTTGCTATTAATTCAAGTCACATGAGGGCAAAGCAAAAAAAAAATATCATCATGATCAGGAGAGAAAGAGCTGTGATAAACAGACTGACAGATGCTTTGCATCTGGGACAGATATTCACTATTTTGCAGTTCTCTCCCAAATTTAGTATGATGATTCAGCAGTTGCAAGGTGAAATGTATCTGATTACCTGATTATCTGATGTATCTATTATTTGATTTTTATGTCAGCAACAGATGCAGTCTTTTTGAAGTCCCTGCTTATGTTAAGGAATGCATTAAAATGAATACTATTTATTATACCTACCCTTTTGAGAAACTGAGCAATGAAGAAAAGATTTTTTCCTTTTATTTGTCACTATTGTGGGTCAGGAGGTTCCTCAACTGATGAAAGAAATAATCATAATGTCACTCAGCCTACTTAGAAAAGAGAAAGACATTAAAGAGTATTTCAACCAGCCACACCTCCTGCCTTCCACTCATTTGTCACATTAAAA
>NW_010204804.1:1577-3609 GCF_000695765.1 Mesitornis unicolor | reverse complement strand
GAATGGAAAGTAGCATGGAACTAGTTGGAAGAGTTGTACATCACCATGCTTGGAATAATTTTTTGCTGAGTCACAAAACATTGAGTAATACTGGGCTACTGCTTCTGCGATGTTTATGTCATGGGCAGTAGAAAAAGCAAGGACCACAACAGATATTGGCACCATTCAGATGTGGTGTTACTGACAGTGCTCATTTCATTCTCACATTTAATCAGGGTGGTTTGCAGATTACATTGGAGTACTGCTCTCAACCCAGAATCACTGGTTTCAGCAGTTCACGGTTTAAATTAACAATGCAGAAATGCAGCTGAGCTTTTGCAGTTACAGTAAGTTGCCTACAGATGCTCAGGCCTGCAGCAAGATGCTGCCAACAAACCCTTATGTTGACTTAATTTTGCTGCAGACATCCATCCCAGTCCACTGTTTTTCTCATCCTGATTTGGTGTTAGAAATTTTATCTTTGATTACACTTAACACTGTGTTGCTTCTGCCAAGGGACACTAGACAATAGCTAAATCTCCAGTAACTCAGATCCTCTTGAGGAGAAACCAAACAGCAGTTTTAGACTCCACTGTGCACATAAGAGAAGAGGAACTGGTGGGGTTGCAGAGACCATATTTTGGGCAGGCTGAGAGCTTCAGGGTGCCCAAATCACGATAACTGCCGAACACTGCATCCCCAGAGAAACAGCAGATTTCAAGACAATCTGAATTACTACATGGATTTTCAGGATTTTAGAAATAGTTGGCGTTTTAAACAGCAATTCACCACCTTAGCTGTAGCTGAGCTGGCACACTGCTATAATTCTTTTAAAAATAGAGAGAAGCTAAAAAGTGCTGAGGATTGACTGGCTTCACAGTCAGCTAAGAGTAAAAACTGCTGGATGATTAGTCATCTGGGTTTCACAAAATCTTTTGTTGCAGGTTATCTTGTTGTTTGAGGGCCTTAAGGCCAATCGCCCTGTGGTGAGGTAATTAATTTAGCTTCCTGGCAGAAGGGATGTATCCCAGGTCCCTCCACTAAGGACTGTGAAGGAAAGAGAGGACTGAAAGAACATGAAGAGCAAGTGCCAAGCAAAGAGGTGGAAACTAATCTAAACAGGGAAAAATTTGACTGAAGAAGGACAGGGGTCCTCAGCAACAGTGTAAAAGCCCAGATGGGAATATCTACAGTAGAGGCATGCAAAAGCAAATACATAAGGGAGATGCACTGGCCGGGACCAGCCTTTCGCAAGTTGCACTCTGAGGAAGCTCTCTCACCAGCTGCTCAGAGAGGCTGCTCAGGACAATGGGACCCATACTAAGAGAAAGACACCGTCATTGGACAGCTGTTTGTTCATTTTCACTAATGCTGGACTGCAGTTTAAAGTGATAGAAGGGAGCCAAAATAAGGTGGTACAGATGAGGAACATAAGAGGTAGAAAATGGCAGGAGTCAACTTGTGCAAGTGTTTACCATCTTGTTTTATTAGATCTATAGTATTCTCATCAGTATACAAGCCTCAATTCTTAGCAAAATATACAGTTGTAGACAGTTTGCAGGTAGAGAAGATTACTAGATGCAACTGCTTTCTAGGTAGCGTCATTTTTCTTGTATTCCAATGAGTTATTTTCAGAGTTGTTTAAGACTTCAATTGAATTACTCCTCTAGCTTCAACAGTAACAGCCAAGACTCTCATCTATATTCCATATATGTAGAAGTATCTCTAAGTTGCATTATGATGGCCCAGCTCAGGGTATGTATATTTTGGCACTGGATCCTTCCATATGCATGGAAAATCTAGGGTTAATGGGTTGTAGGCTATCAGTGTAATGTAAAATATCATGCCCTGCTGAAGCGTTAAAACCACTGCCTCAGGAATGGTGGAAGTGCTTCAGTTATCATTATAGTGAGAAAAATGAGGAAAAAATACTGAGCACTGAAAAAATAACTTCACTTATGCTTCTATTCTGAGAGTTTGTCATGTACCTGTATTTCTTGTCTCCTGCTACCTCTCATGTGTCTTTTAAAGCTCACTATTTTAAGGTCTCCTA
>NW_010204804.1:0-1560 GCF_000695765.1 Mesitornis unicolor | reverse complement strand
ATGGAAAGTGAAAAGGAATAAAACAAATGTAGAGGAATTTAAAATTCAGAATCAAGCCTGATTCTTCAGTAAAGTCTAAGTTTTATCTGTAAAATATTCTGTTTGTAATACAGAAAGTTATTTCTGGTGCTTTTGTCTCAGTCTAACATTAGAATTCATCACCACAATGCAGAGACAAATTTATTATGTATGTGCTATGATGTATTACTAGAGTTTGCCCTTAAGATCTCATTGGCTTAGGTAACATCATCTCAGGAATTACACAGTATTACCTATACATGACATAGGGAATACTGAAAAGAAGACATGTTTTTATTCCAGTAACCAAAGCGTCCTTGTAGAGTCATACAGAGTAGCCCCTCCTCTGCAGTTAGAATCCCGAAAACACAGAATGCCAGTGAGTGCTAGGAGCAAAAGTGAACAAAGGTAAGAACTGTTCAAAGAAAGCAATTGGAGCAGCAGTCATATATCTGTGGTTGACTGTGAGGGTCAAACTAGCGTAACAGCAAAATTTAAGGAAGCCGGCACATGTGAAAGTTTACAGGATGTAGACAGGAAAGGGAAAAGCAGAAAGGCAAGGTTCCCAAGATAAGAAAAGGCAGCTTTTGTACCCCAAGAGCACTGGCTGCCAGCAACCTAAGGCACGTGGCCATCTCTGTTCCGTTGCAGGACAGTTTGACACTCCCTCTGATGGAGGAAAAGAGAATTTTGCTGTTGCGAGGGGCTGCCATGCCCTTCTTCTCCCAGCTCCTCAAATGACATTGCCTAGGCTGTGGAGCAGATGTTAAAGGTGACCCTCTGTGTTGCATGGCATGAAACAGTTGAACTGTGCATTGCTATCATCAATTGTAGTGGCCGGCCAGGGACAACAGGACCCCAGGTAGAGGTGAAACGTTTTTGCAGTAAATTTTGAATTATTGTAATTCACATTTTCAGTGTCTTGTGGGCATTGAAAGAGCTGGATTCAGGCTAAACCCATAGATACCCTTCGCAGAGGGTAATAAGGATGGGCCCCTTATTAAAACATATCTCACAGCCTATGTCTCTTTCATGAAAAATAGAATAAAAATGTGAAGTATGACACTTAGCAAGAAGCTGTCATCATTGAGGTAGACTACAGCTATGGGAATTAAGAGATTTCTTTCTTGTCCAGTCATGGATTTGCTCTGTGACCACTGTTCTGCTGTGTCAGCACAACTATTCTGTTTTGTTTCATTTAACCTTTCCATAAAAGAGGAAATTGCAGGCACAGCTCACTGCATGGTCAAGCTAATCGGCTTCATATCTGTAAAGCTGAGAGGGCAGAAGGTAGTATCAACTACAGCTGTATGTTATGTGAACTAATTCAGTAGTTCTCTGATAAATCTGTCTTTCTAAGTGAATGTCTGTGTTTAAGCAATGTTGTTAGCAATTTGCAATTCCCTCAAAATATGTAATATATTCATATTGAAATCAAGTGTTTGCATTACACCATTGCCAAGAAGAAACAAAATATACATTTATTGCAGAAAATGCATGTAAAATTTTTAATGAATTAAAAGACTGTATGTATGTAATAAT
>NW_010204803.1:357-1026 GCF_000695765.1 Mesitornis unicolor | reverse complement strand
AGAGGAACCCTTTATAAACCCTTTCTTAGAAAAGCCTTTTTTCCATAAAACCCAGCAAATTGGAGCATCTGCTTAAAACACCAAGGGAAAGGGGACCCCCCACTGGGTACCAGCACTGCAGGGCTGTGGGGAGGGTGAAATCAGAGCCAGGAAGGGCAGGGAACGAACCCCAGCCATAACTGGGAGCTCACTGGGAGTTAATGGGGACAAGAGGGGCCGAGCTGGTGGTGAAGCTGAGGGGTAGTAATTAATGTAATTAAGTGGGTGTTTGGTCATCAGCGAAGCTTGGGGGGCTCCTGCCGGGAGGGTGAGGTTGTGGGGGGGCTTTTCAGTGGGTGATGGTGAGGAGAGCATCCCAAAGTGGGGTCCAGGGGATGGGGATTAGGATGGGATGGGATTGCCAAACCGAAATGAGGGGCACAGCCCTGCCCATGGGGGTCCCGGTTGTCCCGGTCAAGTCACGGATGCTCCGTGTCCCCGTAAGGGGTTCGGCCAAAGCGGCTTTGACGTGAGCGGGTGTTGTACCCCCCGTGGTACAAGAGGCACCACCGGAGCCGAGCGAGGTCCCGGCGGGGCACGGTCACACCAAAACTCTGGTGGGGATGAATCGGCCGCCCCGTGACACAGGGATGAGCCATTTCCCAAATGCTGGAGGTGCGGGTATCGGCA
>NW_010204803.1:0-326 GCF_000695765.1 Mesitornis unicolor | reverse complement strand
GAAACATCTCCCGCAACGAGCCACCGGCGGCAGCCAGAATCCAAAGCTGGGAGGAGATGGGGTGCTTGGGTTGCAGTTTCCATGGGGAGAAAAGCCCCGGGGGGTGCCTGGGGCCGTGGCGGTGCCGGGGAAGGTGCAGCTGAGGAGCCACAGGGGGCTTTGCTGGGTGCGACCCCGAGGGTTGGGTCTCTTGCCATTGCTTTTCTGCAGGATTTCATTAAACCCACAGAGGAAATTGGGTCAAACCCCCCAAAGCCTCTTAGCTGGGGGGGGTCCCAGTCCCCTCCTATAAGGGATGGCTCAGAGGGGGGGGTTGTTTTGAGCCT
>NW_010204802.1:11517-11853 GCF_000695765.1 Mesitornis unicolor | reverse complement strand
TGCCTGAGCAGCTGGGCCCCAGCGGGGGAGAGCGGGTGTTGCCATGGAGGAGGACCCAGAGCTGGAGAGGTGAGGGGTGGGCGGAGGCGGGAAGGGGTGGCTGAGCGGCCCTTGGAGCTCTCGGCCTTGGCGGAGCCTCTTCGCCGAACAGGGCCTGGCGTTGTCTAGCGCCCCGCAATTCGGGCAGCGCTGGTCTGGGGCGCCCAAGACGGGCCCGCGGGATCTGCGGAGCGGGGAGTGGGCTTTGAGGCTCTGCGCGCGCGGGGCCGTGCTGTGTTTCGGTGTGCTCCGGAGCTGGTTGCGGCCGTAGGACGGCCTCTCCTGCGAGGATGGCCC
>NW_010204802.1:0-11472 GCF_000695765.1 Mesitornis unicolor | reverse complement strand
CCCGGCCCCGGCCTCCCTGGCGGCGGCGGTGAGTGCGCCCCTGAGGGGTGCGCAGCGTGGCGTGGGCTGTGTTTGTGGGACAAAACTTCGGAATCCTTGTGGAGGGAGCTGCCATAGAAAACAAATTAAATCTTCCCACGTAATGGAGAAAAAAAATCCATTATTTAAAGAAAAAATAAGTATTTTTGTGAAGCATGCTGATATCATTTAGGAAAGTGTTAGGACTGAAGAGTGTTAAGTGGCTCATCTCTCATCAGTTATAATTTGGTGATTAGGTGTACTTGATAAAATAAAAAAAATTTAAACATCTGGTTTTATGAATTTCAGTTTTCAGTGTTGGAGATGGGCCATTTGACTCATTGGTCAAATTGCCCTGTTCCTTGCATGGAATTACACAAAATACTTGGAAGTTATTTTGTCAAGAATAAAATTGCTTTCTGCTTCGCGTTTCCTTGGGACAAGATGATTCACTTCTCTGTATGTACTGAATTACAGTGTTCCCAAGCAAGCATTGAGGATTAAAATACAAGTTTCTATATCTGGATACTCAGTTACAGTAGGCCTCTCTTATTTTTGCTTTAGGAATAGACTTCAGGTGTTTATACCACAAGGTTTTGGGGTAATAATCTTATTTGTAGTTACTGGAAATTTTTTTTGCAAGCTTGTTTGTTAGTAACTGCTCTTTTTTATGGCTGTTTAAGAAAACTTACAGTGAAGTGGTGACCAGAAGCTTTCTGTGCTCTCCCTGTAGTTCTCTCCATTAACTTTTAAGAAACCATGTCCAGGAGTGCTTATAGAAAATAACTTGGTTTTGCTTGTATCTGGCAAGTGTTTTAAATGGGACAAAAGTCATAGCACTGGGGTGGTGGAAAGGCTAGAAAGCATAATGCTTTGTAAGAGGCTTTTAATTCTTAGTAAGCGACTTCTCTCTTAGATCATCAGTTTAATAATTAAAGCTTCTTTCTCTATATGCATTAATGTTATTTTTACTATTGCCATTCCAAACTTAAACCTTTTTCATTAGTAGCAAGTTGAAGCCTTGCAACTCTTCTTTCTATGCTGCCTCCTGGCTGCTGTTACTGTGCTGGGGACCTGTGGTTCTCCAGGCAGCTTGGAGCATAGCCACTTGCTTCTTGGTTTTAGCAGAGTGCTCCACAGTCTCCTGATGCTCTCCTTCCCAGGAGCCAGGTTTGAAGTTTTATCATGCCTCATAGCTTCGAGCCAAGTCAGGATTTGCTATTTCTTTTCCATGACAGCATGGTAGATAATGAGGGTGGAGCTCTATGTTTCTTCTGGAGTGGTACATGGTCTGGTGTCTTCAATCCAAGCTACCATTCACCTCCATATGTGTTTAATCAGCTCCGAATGCATTTAAGCACGATGCAGTGTACTCAATGGTTATCACTTGCTGTCCTGGATCCACCTAGCATTAGTTACCTTTTCATACCCCCAGCGTTCATAACAGCTATTTTGCCAGTACCACCCTGGATTCAATTCTTGCCACGTACATTAAGGTGTTATATTTGGGCATTTCTTACTCTAAATATAGTTCTGTGTACAGTCTTCAGGAGTCTAATATAGACCTTTCTTTATCTTTTGTTTTACAGACATTACTTCCTAGTCGCTGACCTGCTGATCGTACTCTCCTGTCAGTAGTACAGGGATGGTAGTTAGGGTTTATAATTTTTAGGCTTCTTATAATATGACTTTAGCATACAAATAAAGCCATTTCTGATCTGTAGCCACAGTGTAACTCTTTTAGGTAGATTTTTAGTGTTTAAAAATGAGTTTATTTGAATTATTTTCAGTCATCTCTCTGAATCCACATCTGTCTTGCATTGCATAAGTCTTCAGTAACAGCTTAAGGTTTTTGTATGTGTGGTTTTTATTTACTCTACCACAGGGGAAAAGGAAGTGCAACTATTCTTGTGCATTTTTTTTCAATGTCTGAAGTGAATTTTGTGTCCCAGCATTCAAACAGTGATCTGTTAAGACAAGTCAGTCATCCTAGTTTTTTTTGTTACCGTCTAAGGAGAGGTCTCTTCATCTTGCTTGTTCTATTTTTGTCCTTACGAGCACATTTTTCTGCTATTATTTTTTAGTTTTACTGTCTGACTCTCGTTTGACCTTGCATTTGATGTTTTCCTCACTTTAATAGGAAGTGACAGTCACTACTGAAGTGAATACTAATTTGTGAGTTACCATGTGACTGTTGTGTACTCTGTATTTTAAAACTCTAAAAGCTGTAAATACCACAGATGTGTAAAATAGTAATATTTGCTACATTCTACTGATTTCTTTCCTCTGCTCCATCTCACCCTTTGTTGGGAGTATGAACTGACTTTTTTTTCTGTGAATTTACTGGTACATCAATGAAGACCCATAGTCTTGAGAAACAGTGTGATTCTAAGAAAATTCTAGGCTAAATTCTGTTAATATATAATTAATGGTGTTGTGAAGGTATTACCCAAGAGTGAATAAAGAAAGATTACAAATCAGTTACTAGGAACTGTTTATTTTCCCTGCAAGCATCTATGTATGTGCTTTTCCTACTCAATATCATCTGAATATCCTTTGGGATATTACAGAGGTTGCCATTTTCATCCCTATCAAATGAATTTTATTTTTTTTTCACCTTCCTCTTCCTAAGTTTTTTTCGTGGTGTTTCTGTATGTTTGAAGCACGGAAGATACCCCATTTCTCTGAGAATATGAAGGAAGTGGCTTTGTTGCACTGTGTTGCTTCCATAGTCTGGTCTGTCTTTCAACTGCTATAAATCTTTCGCAACCTTGGATACCATACCTTGTTGGAAGTGCCTACCAAACTTGTTTGAATTTAACTTTATGTGGAATTAAGTGTTTCTCAAGGAGATGCTGCTCTGAATCTCCAGAAATGCTGTAATTCTGTAACAAGAGGCCTGTAGTTGAGTTAAGAATTGTAGTCTAGTATTTTTTGCTGCACAGGCATCCCAGTTACAGTTTTTAACAAGTAAGCTTTGTGCCTTGGAGAAATGAACAGAGTTCTTACTATTGTTTTAAACAGTTAAAATCAAACTGGCATGATTTTCACATATTCATGGCAAAAATTGGTTTGAAATGACATGGTATGTTTACTACTCGGGCTGGTGGGAATATCAGCACAGAAGTGTGCTCATGGGACTGACAAATAGAGTATTTAGATAAGTGAGAAACTGGATCGACAAAGAATGAGTGTGTTCACGTGTCCGTTGTGAAGTCTCTTTGAACAAACATTAGGAAGGTTATGGCATATTTATGCTTTTTTTCATTCTTTCTCTTAATGTTGTAGCTTAGGCTTTGTTCTTGTCATTCCTTTTCATCAGTTTTCGTAGTAAGTATGAGCAGATAGGACAAACCAGTTCACAGGAGTTAATTATAAATAACACTGGCCTTCATTATTACTCCTTTATTGTAGAAGGCAGTATTTTCAGTCCTTTACTTGACTGAAGGTCTTTATTAATTATTCAGATGTAATGAGAATACCAACATCCTCTTCTATTTCCAGTCCCATGCATGGTTAAAAATAAGCTGTATAGTCAGCATAAAACTGCTTTGAGAAAATTGATCAGAAAACCTGCTATTTTTTTTTCCTGATCTTGCAGCTTGCTGTCAGGAACTAGAGTGTCTCAGGAAGTAGTTTTAAGTATGATTTTGGGGATCACAGTAGACAAGCAGCCTGGCCTTTGAGCTTGAATAGTAGTGGTATAGATTGCAAGCAGATATTAATGCTGTGAAGGTATTTCACAAAGATGTGTTTGATAAAGATGTCCCTCTTCTGACTTTGGGAGATGTTTAATATGAACACTGCCCTTCTGCTCCAGATCTGTGGACTTCCGTAGCTGATTGTGTGCTGTGAAGCAATTCTAGTAGATATGTTTTTGTTAGAGTTCACAATTGGGATCTTTAATGAGATGATGACATGGGTGGAGGCTGTAGAGTTTATGTGCCAAAAGCTCCCGGGCACACCCACAGAGGACTGGAGACCATGGTGGATGGGGGAGTCCAAATAGGGCCCAGCCCTGGCTTCTCCCAAACCCATCCCAGGAGCTACCAGTCCATTAGAGGCCCATCTCCATGGGCACAGGGGCAGGTGGGAACCCATGGTAAGGACTCTGAGGAATTAATTTCTTCTCCTAGGCTCCTCCCAGGGCTGGTCCCAGCAGACAGCCCCGGCCTCCAGGTGACACCCATCAAGATGAGTAAGTGCTGGAGCACCTTTGAGACTTAAGGGTGTTGCTACCTAGAGGTGTGGAGCTATTATGGGTTGCAGGAGAAGAACATTGAGATTGCACAAGGCTTATTATGAGATGTGTAGGGGAGGAACCAAGGGCGGGGAAAGGGATGGGTTCAGGTGATTTGTGGAGAAGCAAGAGTGGAGAAATTAGAGGAATAAGGGGATAAATAGGTCTGATTGTGTGTCAGTAGACTGCTGGTTGGTACTTTTGTCTGGCTGTGTCCTGTGCCTGATCAGTGCAGCTTGTCCTGTCTTCCTGTTAAATTCCTTTCTATCTCTTTCTTGGGTGAGGGACTCTATTTGAGGGGAGAGGGTGTGCATCTCAGTGCTAGCAACTACAGTTTAACCATGGGTCGAAGGGACTGTGTGTCCTTGGTGCCAGCAACTGGAACAAGGGCAACTCTGGATGCCAGCAGTTGGACCAGGACCCTGGGCTGGAGGGCTGGGTGCCAGTGATTGGGAACACCTCATGGAGTGAGTAAAACCAAGTGTCAGCCACTGGAGTGGGACTGGGGCACTGTCTATCTGTGCTCCAGCATTGGACCAAGTGTGTGTGGCTGCCAGAGAGAGGGGTGGCATGAAGCCTTTGTTGCAAGTGCTGTGTGTGTCTGTGATCAGTGTGGCCAGTGGCATACACATGTGGTGTGCTTCTGCTTGCTGCAAGTAGATTTTGAACCTTGCTACTGGTTGGACCTGGACATAGATCTGCAGCTGCCTCGTCTCTCTCGGCTGTCAGAGAGACAGCCTGTCATTAAAAGTGTTGGGTGGTCTCTGTAATGACATGGTGTTTTCATTGCCTGTAACTGTATCAGACATACCTGTTTATTCCCAGTAGCTCATTTTTCAGTCTATAGATCTGATCTTTTGGAAAAAATGATTAAGCTCTTTCCCTGAATGAGGAATAGAAAATATCTCTGGTTTTTGCCTGACTTTGGAGCCTTTAACATCGTTCAGGCACAGGCATTTGTGATGCAAGTTGTTAGAATTTATATACTGGGAGCTTTGCCTGTAACCTTCTTCCTTTATGTTCCAAGTCTAATCTCTCAGAAATGTAAACAGGTCTTGGACCGTACTCTTGAAGATAAAAACATCACTGCTTGTACCTTCATGTTACTGTAATTCTGCAGCTAAGCTTGATTGCTCAAAAAGGATTGCTATAACAAGTTTTAAGTGGTACTTGCTATAAAAGATGCCAGAACGATGACAGTGTTGCCGAATGTGTCCCTGTCCCTAATTTTCCCTCCTATCAATCCCCCAGTGTTTGGGTTCTTCTCATGTGAAAGTTGAGCACTTGTTCCCTTTGCTGCTGCTCTTGGAGTTGAAGTTGGCAGCCACAGGACTGTTTATATTGTAACCACGCTGTAAAAATGAAGAGAGCAAGGAATGCAGAGTCCCAAGAGGCCTCTAAAAGCAAATGTAAAAACCTTGTTTGCATAGCTTTTAAGCTTTTGGCTTACTTGTGTAGAGGATATAAGTTCAGTGAGTGGAAATGCATTATTTCAGAGAGGATCTGAGAATTTTTTCGTTTGTGCAAGTCGAAAGGGTTTTGTAAAGGTGCAGTGAATAAGAGTGGTGTTAAAAGACTAATAGTGGGAAACTGATAAGAAAGGAACATGTTGACTTATAAGGCTACTAAGCTGAGGATGTAAGCAATCTTAAACCAGTGTGCCATTAATAGACTAGTGCATAAAGAAGCAATACTGCAGTTTTTGGTGCGTTTCTCTACTGCTGTTTCTGTGGAAGTCTTGGATGCTTTCCTTTACAAAGCCCTTCAAAATGCCAACTCTCAAAAGGAAGAGTTATGACCTGTGGGTATTTGCATGTCTGTCTGGCACAGATCTCGGCTTTTGCAGGATGGCATGATTTCCCCTTGGAACAAAGGAGTGATACAAATAAGTTGATTGAGGATTGTTTGAGAACTTGTGACTGATTCTGGAGACTTGTCTAGGAATCTTTAGCTAAAGTATTGCTTGCTGGAAATTACTGTAAAGTGAGGAAGTAGTTCCATGATAGCTGGTGGTAAGTATAAAATATGAAAAATATGTTCAAGCGGAACTGCATAGTAACTGTAGAAAAAGTAGCACCTTCGTGTACATTACAGTTGTGCTTATTTAGCACCAATTTGTTTTCTGTTGCCAGGGAAAACAAAAATGTGCCCCAAAGCAATACAGACAGAAGAAAACATGTGTCTGTGTTTATAAAATGTCACGAGCCTGTCCTAATGAATGAATCGACAATCACAAATGTGAAGGGGGCTGGTAAAGGCTTAAGTTAAGATGATAAAAAACTGAAGTGGGTTAGATCTAGACTGACAGTTGTAGGCTGCTGTGTAGCATCTGCATAACATTTTCTCATTATTTTCATTCCGTTATGGATGTCCAATGTATGCATTTAAAGCTAAGACCTTTCCTATTTTCTATGTAGACTTTAATAATCTAAATGGTAATAAGCTGCTCTGTGGTTGTTTGGAGCCTAGCATTAACTTGATAGATATTCACATGGACTTGCCATATAAATTGCTTGGTTTTCTTCTCAGACCTGCTTCTGCTGTTAGATGATGACTCTTGACTTCTCTAGTCTCAGTTTTGGCTTGACAGCAAAATTGATACTCGGGCTTTTTTCAATCTGTGGCAAAGCAGCAGAACCTTGCTATGCTGATAGTACCATGACAACATGATGGGATGCGGCTACCTTGAAGTTTGTGTTGAGTTGGCAGTTACCGTTTTTGCACAGTCTTAGACACACACTTGTACTGTCAAGGTGATGGTTGTGTTGCTCATGTAGTCCAAACACCAGCAGCCATTCTAGCACATCATAGCTGTGAGAGCTAAACAATAAATTCCCTCTTTATTACCTCCTACCTTCATCCTCAAGCCTTCAGTCTTACCCATGTCAGTGTTATTAATGCTTAGCTTCTTATTATGACCAAGTATATAGTTGCTTACAGTTAACTAATCAGTTAGTTTATGCATTCATTTTATATAAATGGCTCACATTATCTGTTCATTGGTTTTCCTATTAACTTGAACCACATACTGCAGAACAGTTACTTGAGTTTTATGTGAGGCTGAAATTAATTTGTAAAGAGAACTGGAAGACTGACATTACAGGAGTTATCTATAATTTGTGTAATTTACACTCTCTTTGACTTTTTAATGTGAGCATAATTATTTAATTGCTTTAGTGTTAGTCTGGCTAGTTTGTTCTAGAAGATGCTAATGTAAAGCTTGGTTGTTCTGGTTGGTGGTGGATGACAGTCACAAAGATGAGCTCTTTTTGTCCACTGTTACACAAAGCTAGTATAGTTTGATGGCTGGTAGATGCAGTGCTTTTACTGTCATCTGACTGCTTGCTCTTTTACTGGTGGTGTTCAACTGTGCTCAAAATAAGTCTGCTGTGGTTGAAAGACTTTAGGAAGAACCTAAGTGAAGTGACAGCAGGGAAGAGCATTCCCAGGATGAAGTGATGGGGACTGTGCTTTTCAGTACAGTACATCAGTTTGACACACTTAATTTCTACTCTTCAGTTGGTATTGCAACTGTATTTGGAACAGCTTTAATTACTTTTAATATGTCAAAATGTTTCTTCTAATCTTGGTGCATAGGGATCTGAATTATCTTAATAAGAAAATCAAAGTTATTTTGGTAGCCTCTTTATTGCTCATTCATTTAGAGTCAAGAAGCTCTACACTTTATTTACCCACATGCATAAAGTGGGAAGTCCTTGTATTCCACAAGTGGTTAACTTTTTTCTTTTTTCCTCATATTTAGGAAAGCAGTGGAAGAGTTACTTAAAGAGGCAAAACGTGGGAGAACCAGAGCTGAAACAATGGGAGCTATGGGTTGGTAAGTTGTGCCAAGAGGAGATGAATGCTATGACCAATGCCAAAATAAATTTTATATTTAATGTGTGACAGAAGTGTCTACCCTTTAATTTGCTTAATTTTAAAATAATTTGTTGTCATCCAGCTATTAATTTGTCTAGGCAAAAATTTGAGGCCGGATATGAAGGATGTTGAAGTAAATTTTGCCTGCATGAAATTGCTTGACTGACTGGTGGAATCAGAGCAGCTGGAAAATTGGGAGTAGCTTCTGTAATAGTATTTCCTTAGAATAGGTGAAATTGCAAAATCTGGATTGGAACCTCTTAAGTATTTAAAATACTGGGTAGCTTCAGCGTGCATATACTTACATACTGGCCATGTGTTACTGGGTAGAGTTTCTGTTTAAGTTAAAAGAATTCATAGCCTGACAAAGAAACCTAAACCCTTGAAACAATATAGATAATAAATAATCCTCTAGTAGAGAATCCATATGTAAATTGCAGCCAACAATTAACTCAAAGTATAATCCAATTTTGGGAGAAGGTATTTTTTAATACTCTAACAAAAAAAACCAACCAACTCCTCAAACCCAGGGGATAGTTTGTATAGCAAGTGGGAAAAGATCGCAGTATGTAAATCTTAAGTGAAATACAGTATTAATTCTTCAATGGAGTATTTCAGTTTTTACGGTTAGATTATAATGAAATGTAATGCATGTAATTGTAATTAAAGAAGTAATAACATGCTGAGGAGAGTAATTAATCTTAAAATAATGTTTATATCTTTGATAAGAAGCTGTTGCATCTAGGGATGTTCACACAAGTAGTGCACCAGTTAACTGCATTCAACTCATTTGTAGATAAGGTTTGGTTTCCTCCAGCAACAGTAGTAAAAGATAAGCCTGCGCTGTTAATGAAGTTCTCAGCTGATTTCTTGGCTATGTTTGCTCTAGTAGCTCTGAAGAGATTAAAATAGTGTCTTGCTGAAAAAAGTTAATGCTTCATATTTTCTAAACAAGTTTTGGGGTTTCTATATATTTTACTCAGTATTTCTACTAGAGATGCAGTTTATCCCCTTTAGGTTAAAATAGTTAAACTGGTTTAATCCTCTGGAGTGGTTGTAGTGATACTGATACAGCATGGCTTTACCCTGTCAGCCTTGTCAAGTGGCCAGGTAAACCAGTGCAGATAATTAGCATTGTGAAGTACTGCATACATCCAGTTACTGTGAGTTTGCAAGTTAATGCTGGGTGTGGAGACTGATGATTTCTGCTGGGAAATGTGTCTCTGTGCAACTTTGCTGCCACTTGTGCAGTAATACCTGCCAGGAGTGTGTATGGGCTTTTGCTCCTGGCTCTGGTTGCCTGTTATTCTTTGTCTGTAAGGGAGTAGTGGTCCTGCTCAGCTGGAACTGATGATCAGCTCAGGGCAATGTGCCTGATACCTGAGACCTGCCAGAAGAAGGGATAGCCAAGGGTGATCTGTTCCTCACAACAGCTGCAGATCCCACTACAGTGAAATAGTCCCTGGCTAGGCCAGGGTTGTGTTAAAGGTGTAGAAGAGAATTGTCAAGAAGGCTTCAGGCAGAGGGAGACTGTTGACATAGGGTGATGTCCTGAACTGTGACTGTTGAAGTAAGGATCCTTTCAACTGCAGAGGAAGATGAGAATAGCTGTACAGGGTCAAACAGAGGATCCATTTCTGCAGTGCCCTGTCTCCATCAGTAGCCGACAGCCAGTGCCTAAGAAATCGAGGAAGAAAATTACAAGAAAGTAGCAGTACTTTCTCAAAGTACTATCCCATGCAGTGTGCAGCTCAGGGTATCCTGCACCCAGAGATTATTTTTTTTGTGTATGGTGCTTCTCCAGAGATGCTACTGCTCTCTTCCCTTTATTTTTCATGCCTCATTGTGCTGTTCTGGTCCTTCTGAACTGGCCCAGCAACTAGGTATTGCATATACACATGGGAGGTAGGATAACTAGTAAGACACTTGGAAGGAAACTTAACTATGATCAGATGAGTACCACACTCGAGCAAAATGCCGTTTGTGACTGATGTTACAGTAAATCTTGAAGGGCTTCAGAGATTAGAGGTAGGACTGGTGTATAACTGTGCAACTATAAACTACTGAGAAGAAGATAACTCTGAACTTTGTGGATACCAAATGAAATGAGCAGAAAATTAGTTCATGAAAACATGTATTAGTAGTCCAAATCCAAGAAACCTGGAAGAATAACTGGTAGAAGCAAAGAGACAAGGTCATCACCAACTTGGCTAAAAGCACAATCTTAATGAGTAAAACACAAAACCTTCCTTCCTTGCCAAACTCAGAATGGTTACAGGTATGTTTCATGAGGACTTCTGGGATTGCCTCAGCCCTTCGTCAGAGGAGCCCTGGAGGAGAGACGCACAAACCCTGGAGACATCTAGTGTAAGGTCATCAGTCCTGCATTGGCACAGATAGTTGAAGCATCTATGCCTATGAAGAAAATACTTGTTCTGCCATCTGTCTTTGGGTAAGGAGAAGCAGAGGCTACTACTGCTCTTACATCACTGATTCCGGTTTATGTTGACCTCCAGCGGCTGTTGCATACTGGGAAATACATTTCTGGAGTCAGTGGCATTTGACAGGAATTGGTTAAGGGGAGGTGTGTGAGGAGGTGGCATTCCCAGAGAACTATACTGTGCATACCATTACGAAAGAGTAGTGTCCCCTGGTGGGTGTTGATGGCACCTAAACCTTAGCCAACAAGCTTTGGAAGACAATTCTGGGACTACTTTTGGGTCCAAACCACTGCTTTATTACTGTACAGAGTGATTAGTTTTTCATAGCTCGAGTGCGCTGCTTGAAGAAGTTCCCTAAGCATCCATACCTAACGTTTTGCTGTCTCCTCATGTGAGGTGGATAGTCAGCTGCTGTTTGAGCCTAAATTGCAAGCATCCAAGCTAGCATAGCTGACAGGTACACAAAAAAATGTACCAAGCGGTCATCCTTTAGCCCACAGTCACTGATACAGAGACTCAACCTTAAAATAAGGGACAGTGTTCACAGAATCACGGAACGTTAGGGATTGGAAGGGACCTCAAAAGATCATCCAGTCCAATCCCCCTGCCAGAGCAGGAACACCTAGATGAGGTTGCACAGGAAGGCGTCCAGGTGGGTTTTGAATGTCTCCAGAGAAGGAGACTCCACAACCTCTCTGGGCAGCCTGTTCCAGTGCTCTGTCACCCTCACTGAGAAGAAGTTTCTTCTCAAATTTAAGTGGAACCTCCTGTGTTCCAGTTTGTGTCTGTTACCCCTTGTCTTATCATTGTTTGTCACTCAGAAGAGCCTGGGTCCATCCTTGTGACACTCACGCTTTATATATATATATATAAACATGAATGAGGTCTCCCCTC
>NW_010204801.1:332-1007 GCF_000695765.1 Mesitornis unicolor | reverse complement strand
TGTCCCGGAGGGGCAGGAGGCCAGCGCCGGCGTCAGCGCGGAGAGAGCGGGGTTGAAAAGCAGTTTCTGGGCTCGCTGCCGGCGAAGCGCATTTAAGCATCATTCCAGGGATCATTGGGAACTGGGAATGTAACTCGAAAAAGTGAGTGGGATTCTTATCTTTTTTTTTTCTTTTCTTCCTTCTTTTTTTTCCCTCCTAATCCGAAAGGACCTGTTTAAAAGGAAAGCAAAAGCCGCCGTGCGCACCCGCTGTCGGGAGAGATACGAGAGAGGAGGGCACTGCACCCTGGCACCCCTGCCTGTGCCGGGCGAGGGTGCGGGATCCAGCGCTCGGTTCTCCCCCAGTATGATCGCGTACCAAAGCAGCTACACATAGTAAACAGATTCATCATGCGACAGAGCGCAGGAAGGTGAGACACAAGCAGAAACAGAAACTAACACTGAAAGGAAGAGGGGGGGAAAAAGGACAGCGACTGCGAATTACTTCCAGAGAAAGTGGGTGGATGTTGTGCAGCAGCGACTTGGGATTTCAGGGGATGCACCCTTACATTTTGCTTCTCTTTAGTCCGAGCCTTCCTTCTCCGATGACAGAAAGCGGCTGTACTTGGTGGTAGGAAAACAGGAGGGGGAATAAGCAGGAGGGATTCGTACAGCAGTGCTTGCGATGCTCTACTG
>NW_010204801.1:0-318 GCF_000695765.1 Mesitornis unicolor | reverse complement strand
CCAACCCCCCCCCCCCCCCCGGTGGATGTTGATTTCTTGACCTTGATTTTGAGACCTTTTAGTCGCACCGCAGTTTTTGTTGTGTGTTTTTATTTCCTTTGGCGAGGAGTGGAAAGGGGGAGGCTGGCTTCGGTGCTGAAAGTTGCAATCATCATTATTTTGGAGCCAGCATGTGCACCAACATAGTCTACGAGTGGCTGAAGACCCTGCAGCTCCCCCAGTACGCGGAGTCCTTCGTCGATAATGGCTACGACGACCTGGAGGTCTGCAAGCAGATCGGGGACCCGGACCTGGATGCCATCGGCGTTGCCGTGCCCC
>NW_010204800.1:0-687 GCF_000695765.1 Mesitornis unicolor | reverse complement strand
CGTTGAGTCACGGGGTTCAGGAAGGACCCCCCTGTGGCTGGGTCCAGGCTCAGTCTCACACTGGGTCAATGGTTGATGTTTAATTGGGGTTTTGGGAGCAGCCGTTTGTCCGTCCCGAGCCCTCTGAAAGCCGCTTTGCGAAGCTGGAAACGATGAATGATTTATTGAGGCGACAGATAGAACAGATTCGGATTTGCCGGTGATAAACGCGCTGTCTTACACGAATATAAATGACATCCCCAAATTTAAATGTGTGTCTCTATGACATTAACTGCCATCAATCACCCACGTACCCCATAAGCAAGCACAGATTGATCCTTAGTGCTATAGTTCATTACTGCGATTCTCATCAAGAGGGTGTCCCTGCTGAGGGGGGGATGTCCAGACCCATGGACCCACCCAAAAGTTGGTGTTCTTGCCTTCTTCCACCCAAAATGGGGGGATTCAGATGCCAGGTTTCTCCTCTTGGGGAGGTGGGGCTCAAGTGAATTCTTGTCTGTTGCTCGGCCCTGAACAGGGCTCGTTCTGTCTCCGTCAAGGGGGGGTGAAGAAGCACAAAGGAGGGAATTAGAAGGGGTCTGCTCGGCTTCACCAGTGCAGGGCCAGGCTGTGAACCCCCTCTCACCCCAGGTGTCACCCGGTTGATTCAGCCCCCCAATAACAGCGCTCAGCCTCGGCGCTCATCAC
>NW_010204799.1:1938-10914 GCF_000695765.1 Mesitornis unicolor | reverse complement strand
AGCCTGGAGGCAGGTGCGGCCGAGGGCCCTTTGCCCAGGCCGGGGATGCAAGGGGTGTGAGATCACCCCAGGCCTGGCCGGCCTGGTGGGGGAACTCACCCTAGGGGACTTGGCAGGGCCCCCCTGCAGGGTTTTAACGCCGTCCTGTGTTACCACCCCACCCTTAAGCAGCCCCCGGCTCCCCATGAGTGGCAAAATGGGGTACCAGCCCCTGCCATTGTCCCCAGACCCCTACTTGGTGTGCAGTGATGAGCCTGGGCACACAGCACCCACATGGCACAGACGGCTTCATGCTGGGTGTGAATAGCCAGGAATTGGGTTATGCTCTGAGCCGGCTGTGGCACCCACTGAGGTTGGTCTGGAAATCACTTTGAGAGCATCAGGGCCTTCCAGAGTGGTGCCTGGTGGCAGGGAAGGGTTCAAATCTGGAAGCTTCTTCCAGCGATGCACTGCTGGTGCCAAGGGCCAACTTGAGAGCAGCAAGTGTCCCCACTCGGGCCCTCCTGCCTGCCCCCAGAGGGTCCCAAACCCTGGCAAAGCAAACCTCAGACACCCCAGCCTGAAGGATTACAGATTTTCCTGTTTTTCATAGCACTGCAGAGCAAGAAAGCCAGCAGCCATCTGAGAATTGACTCGGCCAAACCCTAAGGGAGCTTCCCATCTCACACCCAATAAATCCACCTGAGACCAGATTTAATCAGGAAACGTAGAAAACTGCTGTTTTTTTTCCCCACTGCTTTCCCCCTCTCTCCAGCAAATGTTCCTTGGCTGATAACGGCACTGGGCCCAATCTGTGCACCATCTCTCCACCGAGAGCAGCTCGGGAGCAACGTGCGCTCTGATGAAGTGCACTTCATTGATTGCTGAATTTGTTTATCATCCCCGCTCAGGGCGCCAGATCTGGGAGCTGCTGAAGGCAGCATGAGTTTGGCAGGAGAAGCCTGCTGAGAACGGGTTGATGAGAGACACTGGGCAGTAGCCCGTGCTGATTCCTTGCTGCTCCTTTCCTGTGTGAAGGAGCAAGGATGGAGGTGGACTGTGCAGGACCCACAGCCATGTGGGTCACAGGGATATCTTACCCCAGCTTCCCGGTGGGGTGCTCCTTGTCTGGCGTTACTTGATTCTCCCTGACACAGTGGCATGAATCGAACCCCAAACTCCCTTTTTCCCCCCTGGATTCTGCAGCTGAGGCTCTTGCGCCAAAGCTGAGCACAAGCAATCATCACTGAGTCCAAGGAAGACTTATTTCAGGGGCTGGAGGGTTTCCAGCCAGCCCCCCCATCCCATCCCCACATCCTCCCTCTCTCCCAGAAGGCCGATCTGCCTCTGCTGCTGCCATTCCTTGCGGCGCTGCCGGCTTCTGCCTGCTGCGCTGCCTGACTCTGGCACTTCATTAGCACCAATTTGCTCTCGTCACACTAAGTGGCAATGACTGGGGAGAAGAGCGAGGAGGTGGAAGTGGCCTGAGGACTCCCAGGGCACCTCTGCCCAGCCTTGCCCCATTCCAGGTCCAGTCCTGGGCCATGCTGGCAACGTGAGCACTGAGCAGCTCCTGATAGCGGTGGTCTCTGCTGGTACAATAAGAAACAGCCAATTTTGGTCCAAAAAAAGGCCTAGAAAGGGAGGAAATGGGACAAACAGGGGAAGTGGCTTTGCCAGCAGATGTGGTGGCAGAGCCGGGGGCTGAGTCTGGTTCACTTGTTTCTGAGGGAGAGCAGAGCGGGACACCAGGTCACCCTCTATGAAAATCTCTGGTGCAAAACCAGACCTCTGCAGGAAGGAAATGCTTTTAACAACAAGCCCAGATTTTTAAGTCATCTGAAACTGTTTAATTCTATGCCCATGAGAGGGGTCTGGTGCAGCTGGCTCAGCCCAGGGCTGTCTCTGGCAGTGTACCTGGAAAGGACAGGAATAAAAATAGGGCAGACGTGGAGGGATGGAGCCAAGCACACCTGCAGCCACCGCAGCTTCTTTGTGTCCCTTCACCTGCCCTCACACCAGGCAAACTCATCAGCTTCAGTGCTGGAAAAGCTGAAGATGCCACACCATGAAAAACCAGACAAAGCTGGCGTCCTCCAGCCTCTGCCGGTCCCAGCCGAACCTCTCTTGGGAGGGACCATCGTCACCAGAGCAGAGGACTGAGGGCTTGCGCTTTAATTCCCAGCCCCTTCCCTCTGCGGGCCGAGCTGCGCTGCTCCGAAAGCCCTTGGGCTGCTGGGGAACGGGCTGGGGACATTGCTGGGGGCACTGGTGATGCCTTGCAGCCCCGTATGGGTCGATTGGAGCTGCTCGCTGGAATGTGTCAACAAAACCCTTTGCAAGGGAAGGAAAACACACCCGGCAACGCAGAGGCGAGCGCTTTGTCTCATCTCATCTCCTCATTTGCAGTGTTCAGAGGAAGATTTAATTTGCTGGGCTCGGGGAAGCGGCTCACCCTGCGGCGCGCTGGCTGCATACCAATGACCAGGGGCTCTCCCCGGGCCTGGGGACTCGTCCTCCAGCAGCTCCCAGGGACGCCGGCAGGGAAGCCTGTCCTCACCGCGGCGGGGACACGTGGCACGGGGACACGTGTGGATCAGGGAGCTCTGGCCACACCGTGGACCCCTGGCCCAGCAGGACCGTGAGGCTGCAGCTCTGCAGACACATTGCAGCTCCTCACCGCATCTTGGGCTCGGGATGGCCTCTGGTGCATGGTTTCCCAAACCTGTGCATTTCTAGAGCGGGGCAGTTTTTACCACAGTGTGGTTCAAAGTTTTCGGATGCTGCAGGAGCACAGTGGTCAAAATCCCCACAGATTTTGGAGGACAGAAGGGTTTTTTTAATTGTGTGCTGCTGAAGTCTGAGGGATCGCAGATTTGCAGGGTGGCATTTGCAGGGTGTGCAGCACGGGGTGGGCTCTGTTCTGGTCGTTGTGTGCTTGACACTCCATCCCTGTGTGTTTGTTAATTTTTGGAATCAAAAAAAGGATGGAGGAAAACAAAAAGAAAGTTGGGGTTTGGTTTCTGCACACTCTGTATTCCAGTGTTGTACCCTGCTGACTTTCCCGTCAGCACTGAGCCTTCCCAGCTAGAGAAGACTTGAATTTCCGCTGGAGAAGCCGATTTGTGGCAAATCACTTTGGGCTTTTTTCCTGCAACATAAAGAAAAGCCAAATAAACCTCTTGCAGTTACTAAGTTGCCCCAGCTCTGAGCATCCTGGCTGGCCCAGCTGCAGACCAAAGGATTTCTGTTTTGCAGATGAAGCCCCTGATCTCTGGTCCAGACTCTGCTTCAGCTCTGGGGGAGCAGATGCCATGAAGCTAATCCAACTCGGGATCAGACACCGCTCTGCTCTGGGGGATAGTGGACTCAGCCCAGTGAGCTCAGAGCTTCACAAAACCTTCCAGAATATCGGGGCAGGGTTTGAACCAGTAACAGCACTATACCCAGCCCCATACCCAGCCCCGCTTCTCTGTAAAAGAAGTTGCGATCCCTCTGCCCCTTCAAGGAGAAGGGGAAACTGAGGCAGCTGAGGGGTAGACCCATCTCGGAGGCATGGAGAGAAGCCGGCTTTGCTCAGGGCCATTTCCCACCTGGGAAAGAGCCCGTCCTACCTCTGCGCCGAAGAAACCTGTCCTGACCTGGCCAACCATGTCCAGGTACGCCCTCTACACCCCTTCCTCCACCTCCTTCTGAGCCCCTGAATGCTCCTCAGGTTCTCTTGCACCGCTCTGAGCCGATTTGACAGGGAGAAAAAGAGAAAAGCTGTGTTTTTTTGGTTTTGATTTCTTTCCCCCCTCCCCTAACCTCGCTTACAGCCAGCATGCTGGCTCTGAAAGCCCCTGGCTGTCTTTTGTGATTTCAACAAATCACCAGCACTTAAGCAAAGTGGGCAGAAAATTACAGGTTGTATTGCAAGTGAATGGAGAGGGAGAGCACGCTGGGGCTGAGAAAACAGAGGTTTGCGGGTATAATAGAGAAACCAGTGTCTGGCAGGCTGCGGAAGCCTGCAAAGCCATCAGGTATTAGTTAAATGCTTCGAGGAGTTCATGCTGCGAGGCATAATCGCAGCTTCTGAACAGTAGCCATTTGATTGTGTCTATTATGTCCCTTTAGAAATGATTTGGGAGATATTTTGCTTTGAGCTGTCAAGGTTAAGTCAAGGAAAACGCTCTCCCTCTGACACAAGTCTCCGGGGAGGCAGAAACCCTCAGCAGAAATCCCTCCGGGAAGCGGGCGGGATGCTTCTGCTTTCAGAGCTTTTTCCTCCTGCGTTTCCCCCCGAGGTTCCTCCCTGCCTTTGCTCCCTGTGGTTTCTCCACAGCCAGGTCAGCTGCCCTAGGGGTGAAATACCGCTAGGACTGCATGCCTGGTGTGTGGAAGGAAAGGGCTCCGTGTAGTCACCCTCGTCCCACTCCGAGGCATTCCCTCCTTGTCAATTCTGCACTTTTTGGCTGGTTTTGGCCAAGCCTGGTTGAGCTGTGGCCATCTTGAAGGTGCAGGCATTTTGAGATGAGATGAGGAGAGGAGAGATCTCCACTGTGGATGAGCTCAATTCCTCCTGGCCACAGTACCCCAGTCCATCTCCCAGTGTTGGTCCTGGTACCACCAGGGTCTCCTGTGCCCTAGGAGGAGCAGGACAAGCCAGGGAATAAACCTCGTGCTTTGGGTGTTTGCTGGGGAGATAACACAGAGGAAGGGGTGGCAGTGCCCTGAAGCGTGTCCCCATCCCCAGGGACCACAACCAGACCCAAAGACCCTGGAGGGACGTGACTGAAGAACAGCATAAAGCCAAAAATGAGTCGGGACTTGGGAAATAAAGGGATTTTGAAGCACAAAGAAAACCCCTTACCTCTGCTGAGCTGGGTGGGAGTCAGAGCTGTGCCCCTGGCTGCCCCCCATCCCCAGCTCCCACCATCTGCGGGGACACAGGGATGACCACCGCCAGCCTGCCTGGGAAAGCAGCGCCTGGGGGATGGGGAATAGGAAAAAGATCCTCCGCTGGGGGTTGATGGCCGCTGTAAATAGATCTGACCAGCGTCACTATCGATTTCTGTTGTGTGGAGCTGTAATTAGATTGAACTGGGGAAGAGGGGTGTTGGGCTGCGTCAGCAGAAAAAGAAATTAATAAATAAACAAACGAGCACAGGAAACGTGGGATGCAGCCACTGCCAGTGTCGCAGGCCAAAAATAACGGGGATCAAGGGGTACGGAGCAGGGCATCACTTCGGTCTAAGCAGTCCTTGGCACTGGTTTTAATGCTGGAGCACAGTTTTATCAGCAAGACCCTGATGGTCAGTGCTTGCCTTAGAGCTCTGAGTTACTAATGGGAGCCTGGTTTGTAATAATTACTCCTAAAAATTGAATGGAGGGAAGGAACGTGAGTGTGAAACACTGAAACGCTGGGTCTCAGGCTGGCTGGTGGGAATGGGTGCCAAGAGGCAGGAGAGCAAAAGGACAAGCTGGATCCCAGTGGCTTTGCTGGGGTCCCAGCACATCACCCAGCAAGCCCCAGGGGAGTGTGGATGTATTTACACAACCCGCACACATTTGTATGTGCCTGGGGTATAGATGGTAGAGAGAGCATAAGAGCCATCCATACAGAGTGAAAGCTGTGCTCACAGGGAGCCTGGGAGGTGCCCACCATCAACGCGAGGTCCCGCCGTGCCACCAGCACGGACCAGAGCAGAGCATGCCGGGGGAACACTGGGAGGGCGCGCACGGGAGGGCGAGGGGCCTGGCAGGGCAAAGACGCGCTGCTCCGAATGTGCACGTATGGTGGTGGTGTGGGGGGGACACGGGACTTTTTCTGTTTGGTTTGGGGGGAGTTTGGGGGGGATTTTTAATTTTTTAAAAAATTCATGTCTGGAAAAAAGTCAAATTTTCTATAAAGGTTTTTTTTGTTTGTTCTTTTTGCAAGCATCTGATGGTCATAGGGTAGGTTTCCACTAACCCATTCTCTGCTGGCTGTTTAAGGTACCCCTGGGCCAGGGTTCCCTGGCACCACCAGGGCTCCGACTGTCCCATTTCCCTAAGGATGGTGGTTTGCAGCCAAACCTGGGTGGGAGAAGGGAAGGGGAAGACTCTCCACCATCCAGAGATTACTAATTTTGGCTGAGTGTGGTTGGTGGTGCCAAGCGTGATGCCTCCTGTCCCCTGCCTCAGTGGGAGCAGGACCAATGGCTCCCACCACCTGCATGGGGATGGGGCGAGGACTGAGCCCAGCAGCTGGGGATACCAAGGCTAAATTTGGTGGTGAAATTATCTGCTTCACCAAGCAGTAGATCTCCCCAGCTTTGGGTGGAAGGGGTGGATGTCATCCGTCTCTGTTAGTTCAAGGCGGTGTAAAGAGGACTCATAGTGCAGGCCAGCTGAAGAAAAAACAGAGGAAGATCTTGCTGATTCTCTAGTGAGGAAGAAGTAACTTGAAACACCCTCCCATTACTCCCATGTCCTGGCCATGGAGGTGTGTTTGTATCGCAGGTGGGTAGTGAACCTGTCCTGTGGACCCAAGATGCCTTCTCATCATGGTGGCAGTGGCATTTAGCCTTGAGCTCTGACCCCTCCAAGGTCTGTGCACCAGGTCGAAGATGCTTCTGGAAGTGCCCAGGAGAAGCAAGTTGAATCTGTCATCCAGCAACCTCCCAACAGCAAACATTGCAAAGGACCTGTGCCTTCTCTGCAAAATCCTTTGGAAGATCTGAACCAAGAAACCCCAAAAGCTTGAAAACTGCTGCTATTTGGGGCAGGAGTGGGACTTTCCACAGAGAGTCTTTAGCCCATGGTTTCCTGCCTCTTTTCTGAGCTTTCAAGAAGGAAACGTTGTGTCCCCAGCCTTGGAGGGCCAGATCCGTGCCCTGCCTTGCCCATGGGCATCTTTTGCTCCCACAGTGCCCACACATGTCAAGTCCTGATCCAGGAAAGTCCCCGAACACCCTAATCTAACATTGACAGCTTCGAGGTCGGCCCTGCTTTGGGTAGGAACTAGACTAGCACCTCCACCAAAGTCAGTTATTCTATCATTTTATAGAAAAGTATCATAGCAAAGGGCACCTCTTCTCACCACTTCCACCAACAGTATGCTTGGTATTACCGCAATTAAATGCATTTGCCAAAAGGTGCATACTCACCTCCCTCCCTCTCTTGCACGCAGTGTGGTGAGGTCAGGGAGGACTTTTCTGGCTCCAGGCAGCCCGTCTCTGTTTGAGGGCACCTCTGTCCTGACCTGCTGCTCAAGCCACATCTGTAAGGCTTTTAGTTCAGTGCTGGCTCAACCTGACACAAAGGAGTCAATTGCAAAAGCACACAGGGGAGACCAAATTTCCTGGACTTTCAGGTGGCTCAGGCTGTTCTCCAGTCTCTGAAGGCAGGAGAACCCCTTCCCAGAGCAGGTGGAGCCATGAAGGGTCCCTCCAGGCTGTCGTCTGCCATAGGAAGCAGTGGCTGCAGATCGGCCTTTTCACAGTGTCCCTGTTCCTGGCTCTTCCTTGCGTTTCCGAAGTGGCAGCTGGACGTGATGGCTGAGAGACCACTTCCCTGAGTCCTCCAGCGAGATTCACAGAGGTGATGAGGAGGCAAGGGAGACCACACCAGAGTGCAGCAAGGGAGGGAGGCTGGTGGGTGACCCCCAACATTTAGGGATGGAGCAGGTCCCCATAGCCAGGCTGTGGGAGCAGAGTCAGCCCAGGAGTTTCCTCAGTCTCTAGTCCCAGAGTCAGCTGGAGATGCTGAGACTTTGGCTTTTCCTCGGCATCTGAAGAGGTGGTGGGCTTCACCCAGGCTTTTCTCATGCTCATGTCGCAGGAGGCCGTTGTCCCATCTCAGCAGACGCTCAGGAGACACAGGGAGGAAGAGCAGGGAGGTAGCCTAAGGAGTGGTGGGCAACAAGCCAGCTGGTTTACTGGAGGGAAGGGCCTGGTTTTTGGGAGGCAGCCAGGCAACCTGCAATCGGGCCAGGGTGGTGAGCACCAATTAATGGCCCTGTTCTCTCTTTTGAACATCTAGCTTGCAAACGCAAAGAGCAAGAGCAGCAGAAAGACAGGAGCCTGCAGCCCAAGAAGCAGCGGCTGGTCTTCACAGACCTCCAGCGCCGCACCCTGATCGCCATCTTCAAGGAGAACAAGCGTCCGTCCAAGGAGATGCAGATGACCATCTCGCAGCAGCTGGGCTTGGAGCTCAACACCGTCAGCAACTTCTTCATGAATGCCCGCCGGCGGTGTATGAACCGCTGGCAGGAGGAGCCAGGCACCAACCCCGGAGTCCCCTCTTCTTCTACAAGCACTTTCTCCAAAGCATGATATCCCCCAGCCCTCCCTGCCCCTTCCTGAACATCCATCCCAACATGACAAAGCCAACCCCATACTCACACGCACGCCCTGAGCCGACCGGGGTGGGTGCTTTTGGATGCTGCGGGTCCATCAGCCCCCCCAAACCCTCAGCCAGGCGTCACCCCTGGATGTGGACCTCATGGCATGTCCTGCTGCCACGTCCTCCCAGCTTGTGGAGCAGAGATGGGGGTTCGGATCAGCTCTGTCCCCAGGAGAGCTTGGAGGAAAAACCCCTGTGGAGTGAGGGATGCTGTGGCATGGAGGGAGAGGGTAAGGTGCTGTTTGGAGGCATCCCTGGTCCTTGGAGACCACACAACCTTGTCTTCACCCTTCACCAGGGTCTTTGGGGAGAGGGGCACCCCCACCGACATCCATCTCTGTCATAGCCACGCTTATGGCTCCCATGTGGAGGGGTAAAGGTGGGGGAGATACACGAAGAGGAGTCTGAGGCTGGGCTCTGGCACAACCCCACCAAACCAGGGCTAAACCCCCCATGATTCAAAGGGGAACAAGCAGGAAAATTGCCTCCCATGTGCCTGGAGGGTGACCCTAGGCCCCTGCCAGGTTTTTGGCTGCTGAAGCTCTCCCCCTCCCCAGGGTGCAGCAGGGTCCCCCAAAGCAGCCAGACCCTCTCTGCCATTGACACACGGGCATTCTCTCCCTTGAAGGT
>NW_010204799.1:0-1907 GCF_000695765.1 Mesitornis unicolor | reverse complement strand
GGTCAAGCCAGCCCGGTGGCCCCCATCTCCTCCATGGGCATCTTCCTCTGACCACTTCCCCCCCGGGCACCCCCAAGAGCACCCACAACCCCCATCCCCCCATGCACACCCATACCCTGACCCACGAGAGCACCCGTCCCCAGATCCCTCCCAGAATCGGCGGCAAACGAGACGTCTCACCATGGCCGCCCGCCTCCGCGCGCCCGAGCATCCCCCAGCCCCGCAGCCGGAGGGGACCGCAGCTGCACCACGTCGCCTGGCACCCAAGCAGGTCAAAGAAGCACATTTTAGCTACAGAAATCGGGTATTTAAAAATAATAATTGTTTGAATGGAGATGGGAGGAGAGACTTGGAGCGAAGGATCTGATCTTTCCTGGTGACTGGCTCCACAATTCACCGCTGGATTACTGGTTCACTTTTCGGTTGAGGAATGGACTCAGACAAAGCAGATTTGTTGGCTTTGTGTCTTGCCCCATCCACCCCTCGACACACACTTTTGCCCCCTCCCGTCCCCCTCTCTTCATCTCTGTTACCAAAGAAATTACAAAACCAAAAACCCCAAAACAACAACAAATTCCCTCCTGGGAATGAATGTCGGTGTACGGTGGGAAAAGAAAAATCCAAGGGATCTGGTGGCACAATCCAGCCCTCGGTGTGAGAAGGGGGAAAACTCCCCGATGAGATCAAAAGGGAAAAAAAATAACCCCCCAGAAAAGGAATAACCACAGAAACCACAACCAAACAAGCTCAACTCAAAGACCGGCAACTTACCAAAAAAGACGCCAGATTTTTTTTTTTTGTGCCAATTAACAACCTGCCTTAAAACGCGAATTTCTGGAGCAATGGTACTAGCTTCAAAACGATCGTTTCCTCTGAGCTCTCGATGGTGACTTGTGCCATATGAAAAAGCAATCACGAGGCCAAACCCTTACAATCAGCCCTCGTCCCAGCTCTCCCGCAGGCTCCTGGCCAGCCTGGGGGGTCCTCAGGGGGCACAGGAGGTGCCACCGGGGACAGGGAAGGGCTGGGAGAGGCTTGGGGATGGAGAGGGAGGCAAAGTCCCCTCCTTCCCTCACCACTTGGGGAAAAAAAGAAAATAATCCCTCAAAAGCAACCATCAACCAAAAAAATGAAAAAGGGACATTACTGAATTTATGCGGGTAAAATAGTACCATCTGTGTTCTAGCGCTATGGTTTCTTCGATTCACTTTACTTTGAGAGTGATCTGTTGTGTAACAGGAAGGCACCTTGTTGAAAAGAAGGAAAAAAGGAAAAAAAAATTGTATGTGTTCACCAAAAAAAAACCAACAAAAAATGCACCCCAAAAAAAAGAGGAAAGAAAGGACAAAAGAATGAAAGAGAGAAAGAAAAAGAAACCCCTGCACACGAAGCCCTGACCGGCCGCGGTCACCGGCGGGGTTAGAGGACGTCTTTAACCAAAGAGCTCCTGGGGTAGGTGGGCGGTGGAGGGGTCGGGGGTGTCAGACTGGACACGGTCACACCAAACTCAACCCATTTATTGCTGGAAAGAGCGGGTGTGGGAGAGGGATGGAGATTGGGGATGAGCGGGAAGGGGCAGGTGCCGCTGTGTATTTTGCCAACCACAACCCAAAAACTAACGGCAAAGCAAATCTCATCCCCCCAGGACGCCGCTCCCCACCACTGATTTTTTTCCCCTGATGTTGTTTCTTCTTGTCTTGTCGTGACGTGGTGACGATGGTGGTGGATTCCTGAACCCCATCGAGTAGTATTTAAGGGCTGAAAAGCCAGGAAGGGGGCCTTGGTTTGGGAAGTGAAAAAACACACAGAAAAAAATGGGAAAAAAGGAAAAGAAAGAAAAAAAAAGAAAAGAAAAAAAAAAGAGTAAACACCACAGGCCCTCAAGGATGCAAAGACATTTCTAGTGA
>NW_010204798.1:0-4202 GCF_000695765.1 Mesitornis unicolor | reverse complement strand
GTCTCTTCTGATGGTTCTGAAGAGTTCCCGGGTCTCTCTCCTTTTTTTGGGGGGGATGAGCTGCAGCCGGGCTTAAGCTTGCTGGGCAAGGCCAGGGCCACGCCACCTGCACCTGGGGCCGCGCTGGTCAGGGCCGGTGCCAGAGAGAGCGAGGCATGCCCTGCACCCCCCTTAAATCCATGAATTCTCAGAGGCGCTGATTGACCTGGCCCTGGTCAGAGGTGGGTCTGACAAAAGCAAAGGGGGAGATTTTCAGGTAGCTTCTTAAAGGGCCATGTCCATAGCCCTTCCCCTGTTACCAAAGACGCAACCAAAAACCCCTCACAGAAAACCCAATACAACAGTAATGAATGTATTACTTGTTCCCCTAAGGCCCCCATCTTTTTTTTCACCTTTATTGATCAATGCTTTATAACTTTGAAACTCTTTGCACAAAGTGATTAATGTAACTTACATTCTAGTCTTAAAAACAGTGTAAGCAATTAGGGTTCGTACACTGAGCCCCTGCCTAGCCAGGAGTAAAACTGCTGGAACCAGGTAGCATTATCTGAGACATTAGCCTATATTTCAGCACAGAAAACAGTAAAGGTTGCATCAACACTAAACTGAAGCACATTCATCTCTTCAAAATCACTCTGTAAAACATGGAGGATGGGCTAAGAAGAATTAATGGCTACTGCAAAATTTCTTTATAATCTTTAGAAGTGCATGGAAATACCTGGGAAAATGCGATTCTTAATCAAAAGCAATGGCGTGATTCTTTGCTTCTGGAAGACAACCAGAGACTTAATAAAGGCTTGTTGGTGTGGGAAGACAAAGGCAGGGGAGCTGAACAGGCCTTCGTAGCTGCAAAGGTAAAAATGAGATCGAAGGATGCACCTTGAAGTAGATTAACACCACTCTGGAGCCTCTCAGTATTTTTTTAAAACAAAGCAGTTAATTGGGTTGCAACAGAGATCTGTGTAACCCATTCCAACAACTACACTGCATGCCATAAAGAAGGGACAACAAACACCCAACAAACCCATACAGGTAACTGCTCAGCCAAACTGGCAGCTACTGGGAGAGCCTGAATGAAGGCAGAGGGAGGGAAGGCAGCCAGAAACCCTGACTTGAGACACGTGGCCATGCCTGGAGCTCTTTAAAAAGCCTGAAAATGGAAAAGAAGTTGAGCAAGTCATGCTAAAATGGTTCTCTCTAAAGCTATTTCATTTCCTCTCATTTGCAGGAGGGCAACAATCTACAGACATTTAATTCACATACAAAGCAGGCACAGTGACACTGCCGTAAACTCTGCTGCAGGCTGGGAAATAACAGCTTGCGTCTAGGTAACATTTTCAAATACGATTAACTTCAAGGAATATACACTGCAAGTGAAAAAGGATAATTTTTAATGCAGTCCCAAACAGTGCGGTTTTTACATTTTTTAAAAAGGCAGAAAAATTTGTTTTGCTGCTGAGCATTCCAAAATTACTTTAGAAAAATGCAATACATTTGTGGAGCAATAGCCATTAGCTGGACAGTCATTTCTACTCCAAATTACAGATATCCAGGATGATGGTGGTCTCTGAACAACAGGGCCATGATTGTAACTGAGAGCAGCACAATGAGAACAGTGCAACTGCCCTCTCTCAGGAAGTTTCTTTCTAATCTGGGTCCTAACCCCAATGCCAGCTTTCAAACCCCGTCACTCCACCTGCAGAGATGATGGAAAGCATTTTATCTGGATGTCAAACACCGCCCCACAGCCTGGACAGTCTTGGTTCGTCCAAGGCATCCGCAGTCCAAGGTGCCTGGGGAGCCAACTCCAGCCTAGATTCAAGTGGATTTTGCCAAGGCATGGGATGTTCCTCTCTGTTTCGTAGATGTCTTTTAATGCAAATACTTTCTAATAGTAGTCTAGGCTTTTAAGGGCCAACTGCCAAAGGTCTTCACTGTGTGTACATATCAGTTGATGGTCTGAAAGCCCTGAACCTGCACTGCATGGAGCTCGTAACGCTACCAAGATAAACCCCAGGGGAAAAAGCAGCAGTCTTGACAAAATTATCCAGAAAACCCTGGTGAAGTTTGGGAAGCCCAGCAGTAGACTGCTCTTCTGAAGCTCTTTGACATTTTATCTCCCCTTCTCTGAACACACCGTGCTGTCAGAGCAGGGCTGCAGCACCATGTACCTTCAGACAGCTAGCACAGAAAATGAAAGTTTGAAGTGAAGAAGAAATCGAAAAATGATCTCTTTGTGGACAATACCTAATCTGGAAAAGACCCATTTTGACAGAGGTTGCAGTTACACTGGGAATGTTTGCCCCTAGGCAACTCCGCTCTGAAGGAAAGCTGCTGTTTCAACAGACCCCACACAGGGAATGCCTCGTAGCACAGAGCTCGCCTCTCCTTCTCACTGACAACAGTAAACAATTTCATGTAACCAGGAGCTCTCCTGCATCTCTAAGTTCAATTTGGCAATGTGTCAGACTGACCCGGGGCTGCACACTCCTAGGTTTCCCCAGGCTCTCAGCTATGGAGACACGAGGCATTCCCAGAGCAGGAGGGGACCAGCTTGCGCACAAGAGGCACTCGGGCATCCTGGAGCCTTGAGGGGCTTCCTCCTGCAAAGCGTACGCACCCTGGCCGGCAGGATGTGTCACTGTTAAGATATCCCTATGAATCTCCTAGAGAAGTTAACCCAGCTACTGCTGCTGTATGCCAGAAGCACGAGAACTGGGCTTGGGCTCTGCCCAACCACAGCACTGGAGAAACACGGGACGGGGCGAGCAGCCACCCCTCAACGTGCTCCTGCTGGTACCAGGACCTCTTTGCCCTTTTCTCCTCCCAGGTGAGAAGGTGCTCAGATCATCTCAGTGCTGCTTCTTTGCCTCTGAAGATACACACCTGCAGGAACACTATTCTTGCACATTTTATTAATGATGTTTATGAATTATCACTTAGTGAATAAAACTACTCGCACCTCCCAGGCTCCGTATGTGCCAGGAGAAGGAGGTCTATTGCCCCAAGGCCTCTCCTTTGATAAACCTACATTATGATTTATTTTAAAAACAGTAACAAGAACAAAAATCAATCCAGCGCCTGTAGGAAAAAAAGTTGTGGTCTGCTCTCACAGGTGGTATGAAAGCATAACGTAACCATCATTGATCTAGAGGAGTACAATGCAAGACACTGCTCAGAAGAGCAAGATTTTTGTTGAGTTTTTTCAATGAAAGTAAGTGCAAGCACATAAATAGGCAGTCATTTCCCTGCAACAGCCTTATCTTGCTTGTGCTGCATATATATCAGAAAAATACTAATCCTAAATATATTTCCCTGACAGATACATCCAAATCCTCACAGGGCAAATTAGTCATTAGCACAGTTCACTTTATATTACTAGAATTACATCAACGTGAAAAAACACTACCGTGTTCCCAGCAAAACAAAATAATTAGAGGGGAATCCTCTAGAAACTTTTGGCTCTTTTGTATTCAGTAAAGAAATGCCTACCTGATATCTCACGTCATGCACTGGTATGTAGGTCTTACTGTAATAGCCGTTGTACTCAAGAAATCTAAGATTATTTACCAAAAATGAGATGTAAGGTTAGAAAAATGTTTTCCAAAACAGTGGTTTCCTGAGGTCCAGAGCTTTGTCCCTTAGCAGGCAGTAACCACATCCATTTTGCTAGTTTACAAGCTACCATATTACTAGGAAAAGTGAGGAACCTGAGCCTGAAACAAGCAACAGCATCATCCTCCACATGTAGAAATTCCACAGACACAGACATGTGCCATGACTATTTTCTAACAGCACCATAGCGCAAGTCACAACACAGGTACACAGCAGGGATTTATCATAAAGTGTGCAGCAGAAGTCAAGTCAACTAAAACAAAATAAAGTAGTTTAATACTAAGGTAGAAACCGGGATCTGAAAATTTGCTTTACTTACACACACACATATATATATGTAAGGGCTCCCTTCTCCCATTGCATGCCATGGTTTTTAACATGTTACTTCTATGACTGAGGCATACGCAATGGTCAGGGGGCAGTCAACTGCACTAATAAAAGGGACTATTTTGATTGTCATTTTTAAAAGCAGGTAACACTTCCGTTTGTTCAGCTGAATGCAGTACTTGATGCCAGCGTCATCATGGGACTGCCATGGGATTTGCTTGCCTCATCGCAGAATCATAGAATCCCAGGTTGGAAGGGAC
>NW_010204797.1:457-704 GCF_000695765.1 Mesitornis unicolor | reverse complement strand
ACAGGAACGGCCTGTTCCTGTGCCTTTAAGATTTCATTCTTGAAGAGTGTCCAGTCTTCCTGGACTCCGCTGCCCTTCAGAACTGCTTCCCAAGTGACTCTGCCAACCAATTCCCTAAACAGGCCAAAGTCTGCCCACCAGAAGTCCAAAGTGACAGTTCTGCTATACCCCTCCTTACTTCTCCAAGGATTGAAAACTCCATCATTTCATCATCACTGTGCCCAAGACAGCCTCCAACCATAACATC
>NW_010204797.1:0-363 GCF_000695765.1 Mesitornis unicolor | reverse complement strand
GTCCAGGAACCTCCGGGACTGTTCCCTCTCTGCTATGTTATATTTCCAGCAGATACCCGGGAAGTTGAAGTCCCCCACAAGTACAAGAGGAAGTGAAGTCAAGGCTTCTCCCAGCTGCCTATCAAATATTTTTAATATTTATTTAAGTTAGCTTCAGGAGAGCTGCTCATCTGCCATTCTCAGCCCTTCAGCGGATGGCAGGCTGCTTGTTTCCCCATTATTATCTCAGATTTTTGGGATGCTAGGGGAAAAGGTATGGTATGGACAGAGTTACCCACTTTATATTCTCTCTGATAGAAGTATGAACAAAAGCATTACCTTTTTGTTTTGTCTCAAGAATGCCAGAAGGCCTGCATGGATGAA
>NW_010204796.1:2722-3375 GCF_000695765.1 Mesitornis unicolor | reverse complement strand
ATATATCAATACATAAAACTATATTAATTCTTCCATCCCCGCCTTCCCCCTCTCCCAGCATCCTGGGCTTTGTTTGCTGTGGTTTCTTCTCGCCTCGCTCCCCATCACCGGGGAGGTGATGGGGCTCACGCAGGCTGCGATGGCTCAACTCATGACCCGAGGTCCTCCTGGGGGGTTGAGCCCCCTCCTGTGCTGCTGGTGACAGCAGGACCTGCAAAGAGAGGGGACAAGGGGACCACGGGGAGGTGGGGACCCCCCCATGCTCTGGTGGCACCTACAGGTCCTGGAGGAGGTGGGGACCATGGCTCTTGGGGCTCTTGGTGTCATCAGAAGAGATGCGTGATGATGTGGCCACATCTGTCACGCGTGACCCAAAACCCTCAAGCCAAGGTGGATGGTGGTGATGGGAGAGGTGCAGGTCCCTTGTCCATCCCTGGTGAGCGCACACGTGGCCGGTGGCCGCTCTGAGATCTCTGGATATTTTTTGGAGACACCCAGCCCAGGACATAGCAGACATTCCCACTTGATGCTAAACTGCAGGACCTAGAGAAGTCCCACTCTTCTCATGGACTCAAGAGGCAGATGGACCTTTCCAATCACCTCCTAGGACTTTCCTCCCCACTCTGGTTGGTCTCTCCTGCGCTAACCAGGGC
>NW_010204796.1:0-2691 GCF_000695765.1 Mesitornis unicolor | reverse complement strand
AGGAATGGTGCTCCAGGGACAGTTCTCCATGTGGTTCCACCACTTAACTTGGTCACAGTGGTTGAACATCCAATGCCAAGACCCCTTCTCTGAACGCTGACGTGGATTTATAACTCTGCAGATCCTGCTTGTCCTCAGACCTCCAGTGTCACGCTGCTTCTGGCACGCTGTGTCTTCTCAGGCTTGCAGAGATTGAATTCTCTATGTGAATTGTCTCCTCCTTGTCCTTGGAGAGTCCCCATCCCTTTCTGGGGCACACATGGCCTCTCATCTCCTGCTTTTCAGCCACATCCAAGTGTTTTCTATCAGCCAGACCTGACCACTCTGTCACTGATGGTCCTGGATCCCACCAGGTGGGCAACCGTGAAACAGAACACGACACATGGGTCTATGTCACCTCCTCCAGAGATGCGGTGCCCACCAGGGATGTGCCAGCGTGGTCCTCCTCACCCTTCCTCCAGGTCAGGGTCTCATTGCCACGCACCAGTTCACCCAGTGGCTTGGATGAGGAAGGAGATGAAGGAAATCTGGTCTGGTGGGAGGTGTCCCTGCCCATGGACTGGGTGGTCTTTAAGGTCCCCTCCAACCCAACCCATGCCTATGAAATTGTCAACCCCACCAACGCAGACCCTGGCAAAGCGCTCGCTGGGGTTGCTGTGGGTGAAACTGGAAGAGGTGAGGACTTGCAGGGTGAAGGAGAAGCTGCAGCCGAGGGGAGGCGGTGGAGGATGCTGCTGAAAGACGAAGGATCAGGGCTGCAGGGAAATTACTCATGGCCTTGTCAAGGGCTGCATCTGGCTGAGCTTATTTACGTCTCCCGTGATGGGAACTCAGGGCTTGATCATAATGGAGGGTGAAAAGGACATGGGCCCACTAATTAATGACAGGCGGGATGTGAACTTTAGCCATGAAGGCAAATGTGATCCCGCTCATCCGATCTGTCACCGGCGCAGATGGGGAAGGGCTGATGCCGGTCCAGGAGGCACGGGGGAGCCGTGTTTAGCGTTGCCCGTTCCCAGGCGTGGGTTGTGGTGTGCGAGGGTGATGGGCGCAGAGGTGGGATGAGGACAAGGGGACCTCCTGCAAGAGGATCAGGTGTGGGATGAAGGCAGGGGGGCTACAGGAAGCTTCTGTCAATGGTGGGCAACCATCACCATCATGAAGAGGGAGTGAGAGCAGAGGACATTGGTGCTGGGAAGGGGCTGGGTGCTGGGACCATCTCCCAGCAGCAGCACTGGGAAGGAGGAACCCAATGGGTCCTCTTCTCCCAAGGACACTATTGCCACCGTTCCCCGGCTGAGCCCCATGTTTGAGACCGGTATCACCTCGACCCCATCTCCCTCACGTCCTTTATCGTTTCCCCTCATGTCCCCAGTGGCGTGGAGCTGGGTTTCAGCACCAGATTGAGATGGACCTGCCCATCTCTATTACTCTTAACTGGGGGCACTCAGTGTCATACCCAAACTGATGGCTTCTGCCCCTACAAAGTCCCTCCCCAGCTCACCAGGAGCTCCCAGGAGAAGCAGCAGCACAGACCCAAAGCCAAAACACCCAGACAAAATGAGCCCCCATGGGAAATCCAAGGTGGACCTGACCCAACCTCTGGAGACCCTGATGGGGACCCTTGGCTTTTATTGAGCTGTGCTTGGTTAGGAGACAACCAGAACGTAAGAGCGGACCTTAGAGGACACCAGCGTGGAGGAACCCATCTCTGCTGGTGGTCAGTGACGGGTGAGGAGAGAGAACAGCATTTGGGGTGTGAAGTGGTCCTGCATGTGGGTCTTTTCAGCATCTTAGGGAGTGCTGACCATGAGTTGGTACCCAGATCATCGAGGTAGATTTTAATGGCTCCATTCCCCCATGGTTGTTTTGAGTCCCACACTTAAAGTCAGGTTGGAGGGGGGTCTGAGGGACCTGATCTGGCTGAAGATGATGAATTGCTTGGGTTGGAAAGGACCTTTAAGATCATTGAGGTCAACCTCTGTCCGTGCCCGTGGCAGGGGTTTGGGCTGGGTGACCTTTAAAGGTCCTTCCCAACTCAAACCACGCTGTGATCCTGCGAAGCTGTGTCCTGCAGCCTCCTCCTGCCGTGTCAGGAGCTTTGCAATGCAGAGAGCTGTGTGGGGACTGCTTGTGCCTCAGTTTCCCTTTGCCCAGCAACCTCAGCGGGTCTCTGAGACCCACCAGCATCTTGGGGTACCTGGAGGTGACGCACTCAAACCGGGAGGGTGCAGACACGGGAAGGAGGAAGCTGGTGGTGGGTTCAGACGGATCCTGGACTGGCAGAAACGGGGTTTGGATTGGGATGGCAGCAGCGGGGCTCTGAAGCACCCTGGTTTGGGGCTTAGGGATGGAGAGGGTGGGCTCCAACACCTCCCTCCATCACCATCCTCCCCGGCACACCGTGGTGGCACCGGGGCCACTCAGGACAGGCCAATACGTGCTGAGCCCCCCAGTGGGGTCTCTGCTGGCCCTGGGGACCTGTGGGGTCTCTGCCAGCCCTTGGGGACTCGGCTGGGCTATGCCGGGGACCCCGCAGTCCCGGTGACAACAAGGGGGGCCGGGGTCCCTGTGCAGTGATGAGACCCTGGGGTAAGGAGGGGGCTGGGACCACGGGAGGTTTCGACTGGGGGCCATCGGCTCAACCCCGTGGTCCCGGTGTCCCCCCGTGGCCCGGGACCTCCACCTCCT
>NW_010204795.1:0-32330 GCF_000695765.1 Mesitornis unicolor | reverse complement strand
GGCGCGTCCCCGCCGAGACAATCCGGCACTGAACGCGCCCGGTGGCTGCAGTTCCAGGGGGTCCGGGCTGGAGCAAGGGGCGGTGGCAGGGCCCTCCTCGCCTTCGTTACTGCGCCTGTGGTTAAAGCACTTCGTGCACGTGGTGGGGCTGTGCAGAGGACTCGGGGGTCAAAGTACTGAGGGCTTTCCTTTACCCCTCTGGTCGGGAATGACCCACCAAGGGCGAGCCTGGCGCTTGTTACTGAGGTCATTTTAAAATTATTTTTTTTTTACCCTCAGTATATTGATTGTAAATACTGTTGGGCAAGGTTTGTGTGATGCGTGAAGTTTTTTCGGCCTTGCTCAGTATATATACATGCTATTGGTCTGGCATGGTACTTGCTGGCGCTGATCTGAAAAAGGAGCAACTTAGACCCGATTATGTTGAGGTTTTGGCAATTTGGTCCTTGCGTTGGCTTCTGTACCCATCTAATGCTGGTATGACATGTGAATTGGTTGTTTCAGCAGTGGGTTTTCTGTTTATTTGTGAGAGGAATCCATACCTGGGGAGTCCCACAAATTACAGGAACTGTTTTGTAGTCCTTGCTTCTCATTACACATTTCATTTTGCTTTCACTTTCACAATTTTGTGACTTATGTAAAGTAAAAAAATATGAAGTGTAGTAGATGCTCTTGTATTTTAACAATTCCTTGCCCTCCTTAGTTTTGCTGTTTCGTCTTTAGTGTATGTGTCATAGTTGTTGTCCATGTATGTCCTCCTCAAGTTGAAGAGCTTGTGATTTGTTGTCATATTTATTGTTTTTAAATTAAACAGCTCAAAAACATCCAAGAATCCTATGGGTTTTTCAGCTTGACATAGTCTTTTCTTAGCAGTATATTAACTCAAGTATTTGGATAATGTTCTTTTTCTTTCAACTTTACAAAAGCTAAAAAGAAAGTTGAAGGCTATTATTTGTGTGGTATTTTAAGTCTACATAAATATTTATGCAAATAGTCTCTTTCTAGTTGTGGGACTTAATTTACTGGGTTTTGGACTTTTTTTTTTGTATAGCAGAGAATATTTTAAATTAAAGGCTTGGCTTAAGGAAAGCATAGAAGGTCTGGTATTCCAGTATCTTTCATCTTGCAATGTTATCTCCTTTAGAGCTTTATTTTCTTGCTATTATATATAAAATACATGTGTTTACAGAACTGCAGTGTGTGTTTGTTTTTGTATGCTTTAGAATAGTAAGTTGAGTGTACATAAGGGACTGCCCATATAGTTCCAGACTTGATGCCTCTAGCCCTCTTACTGAAATCTAATGTTTACTTACTGTGTGTTAAGATAACATTTATATGACTGATGAATGATAATTTTATTTTCACTGTGGCAGGTGGAAACATTTGTGAATATTGATTATGAAATGTACATCCTAATCAGTTGCAAATTTATAATCACAGCTTTACACAAGTTGCAACATTAAATGATTTAAGCAGCAACCTTTTATCTTAGTGGAAAAAAGTGAAAAACCTCCACTCTGCAAATACAAGAATTGTCTTCAAGTTATATGATGTAGAGATCTAGTCCAATTTCCTTCTTTCTGAAAATTCTTCTCCAACCATGGAATACCATGGCAAAATTGAGGGCAGGAGGGGAAGGGTGAAATAGTTTGTGTAATCTGTGCCATATTTTTTGACCTAAATGTTTAATTAATTATCCTATAAAGCACGTATGTTTTCCAAAATGTTTTACAGTTTCATACCTCTGGAAATGCTTTCTGTCCTCTTGAGTGCTTGTGGCAAAGAATTCTACAATATAATTGTGCAACACATGACAATTAATTCCTTTAATTTACTTTTAATTTCCAAATTTAATTTCCACATTTGCAGGTGTTATGGCTGGCATGGGGGTGAGGTGTGCTGGTCACTCTTTGCAGTGACTTTTTCCCTGATCAGCAGTACTGTTGCTTTGACCCAAAGAAAGTGGTGATTGAGATCCACCATGCTAGAGATGTTTGGCAGCCTCTAGCAGTTGGGTGCCCTAAAATACACTGTGATGATGTCTAGAGCTTACCTTGTCATGTGGTCAAGAACCAAGAAAAATCTTGGATTAAAATCTTAACCAAACTTGAGGTTTTGGCAGAAAATATATGATTATTTATTGTAAACTCTGTCCTAGAAGTACTTTAAGGTGCCTGCAAGGTATAAATACATGCATGCTTTTGCATTATGTTTCAACTGTTTTAACATACCTTGTTAAGTAAGTTCGCAACAGCTTAACTGTGTTGTATTTTTGACTTAACATGCAGAAGATAACCCCAAGCAGAATATGCTTAGGTTTTCAGGTAGCAGCAGAAATCCACTGGAGTTGGGCATGGAGAGCACCAGTTTTAAGCAGCATTAACTTGCAGTAGGGTGAAAGACCTATGATTAGATTGTGAGTTGAAGGTTAAGATTGATCAATGTAGTATTTATCCGATGCTTTAAATTTGACATTTAGATCTGGCAACAAGTTGGAAACTATGTTCTACTGGGGAAAAAAAAACACCCTGATCATTTGCTCAGGCACCTGTGCAGAAGTTTTCACAAATTTGTTTCGCAGATTCATAAGCCTTTTTTTTAAATCTATTTCAGTATATGAAAGATAATATTTTCTTAGCATTTTTGATACAAGTGATGTTGATAGAATGCTAGATCGCATTTTTCTAACTTGGACAAAACAGGAAAAATGTTTATACTGAAATCTCGATGTTAGGTCTTAAATTTTTCATTTTTAAATACAGGCATGTTTGTATGACAGTGTTACACAATTTTAGCCTGATTTTATTTTTTTTTAATTGAATAAACTGAATAAACTCAGCACAACATCCATGTGAATGTGTTGCACTGTGCTTCTCTGTTGTCACTAGTGTCGTAGTTCTGCTGCTTCACAGGGAGCTGTGGGGCTCTGTCAAAATGTTGGATAATATAGAACAGGGCCTGAAGTATTTATGAAATGTGTTCCACAATGAGTTTGCAGCTAACTTATGTACAACTTCTTGTTATTTTAGAATGGTTATTGATGATAATTTTAAGGCAAATTGTTCTTACCACTAAAAAGGGAGATAGAAATCAATGTTAACTAATTATGTAGTTATGAAGTACAACACACGAGGAAATGGTGAGAGGGTTATATTTACATACATGTTTAGAAACAGAGCATGGTTGTTCTTATAAGCCAGGAGCTAATGGAACTTATATTTGGTAATGAAGATTCTACCCATGAAATACCTTTTGTATTAGCTGTTAATTGATTTATTATCAGAAATGGTTTTCTATTAGCAATTACAGAAAATTATGAGAAGTAATTTACTTTGGAAGGAAAAAGTAAAGCGAACAACAATAGGGCTTGTGGTCTGCTTGGTATAGTTGTGGATTTTATTTGTTATTTATTTGCTTTAAAGGATAAAAGTGGTCCCATAAATATGAGGATTTAATCAAGCTGCAGGCTTGTTCTTAAGTAACCACTGAAAGACATCAGATGACCCCATAGCATTTCCAATTTTCTGTTCACACTGCTTCCATATTGGTATCAGCATCAGGAAGACAGATTGGTCATAAAGTGTAATACACTGGTGTTATTTTGAAGATGATACAAGAGAGTCTTTGTGAATTGACAAGAACTGGACAAAAACTTCTCAGAGGCTTGCGTACTTAAGTAAATTTGGTAAGAGAAGTGTTTCAGTAGCAAAAATTTGACACAGTCTTGCTAATTTCTGTCCTGTGGTAAAGAAGTTTAAGATTGTAACAGGGAATGCACCTTCAAGAATTAATCCTAGACTATCATAAACAGCAGGTAGCCCTTTTGCAACTGTTTAGCAGCATACAGCTTTTATGTTGGTACCTTGTCACAAGAACGTTGCCTAAATACAAATTAATCAAATCTACTGTTTTCCTAGTTGCATTCTGACAGTGGTGATGTTGTGTAGTGCAGCTGATTGCCAGATAAAGGAGAACATTTTGGTGGCCTCCCTTCCAGTCTACTACCTAACTGTGTGTTCCTTGAGCTCACATGGATAATAATTTGACTCCAGAGTGAGCTGGTTAATTAGCCTGGGTTGTTAAAAACCCACTTACTTAGGGACATGGGAGGTTTTTGGGTTGTGTTTGAGTTTGCTTGTTTGTTTTCCTTAATTTAATACCCTGTATCTGCTTTCCACTGGATCAGCTGAGAACCAGTGTTGGTGCAAGGGAAGGGACGATGCACAATTGGATTGACTGAGTTATTCCTTAGTAAACATCATTGGCAATAATATTAACTTCCTGAAAACCTGCTCTTGAGTTTTCAGTAGATATTACAGAAAGAAGAAGAAAAAAACCTAGCAAAACAAAATGCCAAAAACCAAACGCCACCACCACCAAACAAACAAAAAAACAACAAAAAAAACAAAACAAAACTGAATTTGAAGGAAGATACTGAAGCAGGTTTGTGGAATTTTTTTGGAAATATCTCAACAAACAAAAGACATGAGAAGGGCCCAAACTGTTTTAAACATATTGAAGATGGGCTCTACATAGGCAGGTCAGCATTTCTGTAGTGAATGAGAGATGAAGGTGGTAGTAGAGACAGGTTGCAAAGATCTTTGACAGTGAAATATGATTCATACAGCAGTAATCAAGTTAAGGGAGAATGGAGACCTGGTGAAAGTTTTGGTTATCTGGATGACTGATCACTCCTCTGTGTTGCACTCTTTTTTAGTGTGCTGGTAATCTTTACTTTCTGCTTAAATATTTCTACTTCTCATTGTTATGAAAATAATTGTGAGGAAGCAAAATAAGAATAAACTCTTTCAGAATTTCCCTGAATGAATTCAGACTAGAAAATAATGGTGCCAGCTTGGCAATCAAGGGAAAAGTGTTTTGGGAATTGTCTGCTTAGATACTCTGATGATCTCATGCTGCTATTTTGGGTTTGTCTCTTTTGTTGTCATCATGGCGTTCTATTTTGGCTTATGTTATGCTATGGATAGTTGCATTACAATACATACTTTTCAGTGGAACAATAGTTTGAGTTTTAGGTCACGATTACACTTCACAAATGTAGAATAATATTTCTGATAGTTAATTTGAATTAAACCTAAATTAAAACCCAGGTTTAAATCCAGTGAAATGCAAAGCTTAAATCTTAGAATATCAAAGACTGCTTGCATTTCATATGCATAACCTGTTTTGCTGGGGTTGTTTTGAGCCTTATTTTCTTCTGTTAGGGTAACTATTGTACTGTATGTACAGAACTGCATCATAAAACTTTGTATTTCACTGGATTTATATTTTATTGGTTATTTTTCTACAAAATGCTACATTATGACTTTATCAGCAAGATTTTAGAAATTTAGTGTCATATTAATTAGGTTATCTTCAAAAGACATCTGGTTTATGTTGGATGTGCGTGAGTATTGTGGATTTCTTTGTTTCCTTGAAGAAGGTTGGGAAGACTTTTAGCTTGGGTTGCTTTTCAAAGAAAAGTAGCAAGGGGGTAGGAAAGTGGCCTTTTTTGTTGTTGTTGGTGGTTTTTGGGTTTTTGTTTTTGTGTTGTTTTTTTTTTTTTAAATGGCCACAAAATAACAGTATTTTGAAATTAAGACACATTAGAGGCTAATTAAGCAGTGGCTAATGATGTTCTGATGCAGTTTTCTGAATCTTTCAGATAGGGCCCTACAGATATAATATTGATCTGGCAGTTTCTTAAAGTAATTTCCCATTGCTAAAATCCCCATCCTTTTCTGCATTATCTGGTTACCTAGCAGTTAAGAGAGTGGTGAGTTGATATATATGTATGTTATTTTAAGACCTGACTCTGTATTGTGCCATGTGCTTATAGGGTTGTGTAAGTGACTTCTGGTCTAGCCGAATCAGTCATGAAAAGATTTTGCTACCATTTCTTTTTCCCTTGCTTCTCCTTCCCATTCTCTGCTGCCATCTGTGCATTCTGCATCATTCCTCTCACTGAACATGTTACTAATTTGACTGTTGAACTAATTCAGCTTGCTATTATAGAGAAAAAGCTGTTCACTTTTGCTGTTCACTTTGCCCAAAGAAGGGCCCAGTGAACACCAAAGTCAGCTCAAGACAAGTAGAAAATGCAAAAGAAGGTACCAAAATGGGGCTAAATAATTTTAGCAGGGTGTTTTTTGGTCTGTTTAGTCCTTGTGCATCTTCACCCTCAGTTGTTGCAGAGTATGCTCAGCTTCTGCTGATGTTTGGAACATACCCAGAGCTGACAAAGGATTTCACAGTCCTTTGGACAAAAGGCAGTATAAAGGAGAAGATTATATTTAAATTCCTGTCTTCTTTTTTGAGTAGCAAAGAAAGAGAAACAGAAAACTTGGTAGCAGGAAAGAAATTCTTCCATATGTAATGTGTAAATATAGTATCCATTGCCAAAACACTTGGCCCAGCCTATCTGTGAGATTATAATAAAATTAAACATTTAAAATTTGACTTAGTCCACAAACAACTAGGAAAAGGCCTATGCTAACAAATTATGGAAACTTTGAAATGCAAACAGCAAATGCTACTGCTTCAGAGTCCTTGCCAAAGTAGTGTATGTGTCTTTTGTAGATACACTGAAAGCCAAAGACATTGTTGGATTTAGCTTTGATAGTATTGCCTCAAAAGGTGGATTGGCTTTCTTAGTTGGAAACAGATATATCCCTCTTTACTGAAATAAAGTGACTGGACTAGCATACACTGTATCATGGTGCTGTCAGTTGTGTAAGTGGTCAGGCCACAGAAGCAAGCAATACTGAGGATGGTGTAGGTTTTTGAGTTACTGTATTTAGTAGAAGCCTAAGGGAGAGTAAAATCATTAGCAGGAACTTTGTTACTTGCCGAACAAGTTCATGTAAAAGAGATACAGTTCATTCTTTTCAATATTTTTCTTTTGTGGTGTATTCTGTATAAGTATTGTTGGACTGAAAAATCAACTTCTAACAAAATGTAGCCAATGATGTATGAAGTCTTCCATTACAAGAAGAAGAAGGAAAAAGGAGATGCTAGAAATGTGCAGCTATAGAGCCAGAATTCACAGACTACCAATACAAAGGTTGATTTGGAGATAATTAAAAGGCAAGCTTTAGTTATATAATTGTCAATTATATCACAATACATGATTTCTTCCTTCTGAATTAGTGTATGGCATCTTGCAAATGTTTGCATTTTATGCAAACTTAACTTAATCGTTAAGTAACTAAATTTTAGTATCATAGATTACGTTCTTTAAAATCTATATTTTAACAATTTTTAGTTCCTAAATGTTGTACTGTAGGCTTCTTCCAGTCCCTTTGTATTCTGATCAGTGGAAAAGAAGTGGGAAGATGGATGACCTTACAAAGTAAGAATAGAAATCCCCCAGATTTATCTGGTGTAGAAAAATCCATCAGCATCCTCTTTTCTGTTTTATTCTGGAGGCTGGACAAGATGGAGAAAGAATTGGTTTATTGCTCTGCAGTTTTTGAGGCAGACTAAACCCTGTCTGATTGTACTAAACTGTCTTTTAAGCAGTAACTGTTACGTTGCATCAGTCATCTCAATAAGCATGTTGATGTCTATGATAGTATTAATGTATGATCCAGGAAAAATCGTAGCACAAAAGTTGTTCTTTGAGGCATATGCAAATAACTGTGAGAGAATTGCCACATTACTGTAAAATATCTGTTAAAATGACAAGAGATGAGGAATCATGTAAGTTCTCCAGCCATTAGTCAAATATGAAATTTGAGTTCAGAAATCTTAAGGGTAGAAATTAATGAACAATTAATTTTGAGACTGGTTTTTATTTCATGCCCTTGAGAAATTTGTACAGTGAGAGCTGGTATTTGTGCTGGTAAATATGCATCTCGTCTGAGAAATGCAGTCTGATTAATGGATTCCCATTAATTCAGCCAAAAGATTTCAGTGAATAACTTGTCACAATTAGGATGCATTAAGTATACAGTAGCTTTATGTAGGACATTTCAGTGATGTCTGTTTTACACTGTCTACATGCCTGTCATGGGTAAGCCACAAAATCTTCAGCAATTCCTTCTAAATATATCACAATGCCTTCTAAAAGAAGTGGCAGTGTAAATTATATGCTTCAGAGAAATTAACCATGTTAGCTGTTTTCCTGCTTTATCTCTAAGCAGTTAGAGTAAACTTTTACAGCAAAAGCTGTCTCTGTGATTTCTAGAAACATCTGAGGCTGTCTGCAGAAATTAATACCTCTATTCATTCTAGCAAGCTCAATGGAGGAAAGTTTTAAAACTCTGAAACTATTTTAAAGCGTTCATCCCCTCTGATGACCCCTGAAATTGACATTGTATGCCATTATTTTCCTCTGCATTTATCTTTGCAGAGGGGAAAACAATGGCAGTGACACATGCACATCTGAAGAGCATGGTGGACCAGTGCCCACTAAACAACTCTAAAATGAAGTATCTGAATCCTGCACACAATTTTTAATTTACACATCTTGGCTTTATTCCAGTTATGACTGTTAAGGAAGACTGATGATTTTTCTATACTCGGCTGGTTTGAGCTAAGTTGAAATGATGAAGCTGGTTTTTAAATGAACGTTCTCAAGCAGTGCCTTGCTGTTAATGTCTTCCCTTTTTAGCCCTGATTTTGGAAATCTGACCAATGAGACTGTTTATTTTCTATATATGTCAGAAGTTCTTTTGTTGTGTGTTGTTTGTGCCTGTAGCATAGATCTTTTGGTAAGAAAACAACAAAAATATTTTTACATGCTTTGTTATGTTCCATGCTTTTGGAAAATCTTTTGACATTTTCGTATGATTTGAGGTCACATTTTGCCTTTGCCTCCAAGCTGTAAGCCTAAACTCCTCTACTGAGAGCGTATGCAATCCTGATGTGAGTATATGAAAGAAAAGCATTTAGAAGTTGATTTGATTTATGGTTTAAGAGCTTCAGAAGCTGGGAGAGATGAATGAAGATACTAATTGAGGAAAGAGCTTGTCATTCCATGGCAGCTTAAAGGACAGCAAGGTTATAATCTATTAATGTGTAGGAAATGAAGGCACAGGTTTTTAGAGAGCAGTTGCCATCAAAAGATGTTGGTTGTGCTGTGTTATTTGTGAAGGTGATATGAACAATACATTTGTTATCACAAGGGTCAGACATTTCCATTTGCTTTGGTTTATCTGTGAAGACTTATTCATGTGATTACAAATGTCTGAAATGTATTTGGTGTAGTATATAAAACACTAGGTTTACATGCTAAGCTTGATGATGACATTGATGAGCACTGAAGCAAGGTCATTTACATTTGAAATTTGCTTGTGATATATAAAAATTACAAACAAACAAAAAAGCAAACTTCTCTTTCCAGAAGCAAGATACATGTGGTTTTGTTCATGAGTGTTGTGATGGCCAATGTGAATGGTATTTTGTTAAAAGTGCAGAGCTTTTCTGCATTAATGACGTAGTTTCACTAGTCTTTGTTTTTCCAATATTTTCCTGTTGTTTGTGCTGCTCTTTTCTGTATATTTTGTTTAGCATGTCTAAATTTTTTTTATACAGTGGTGAATTTCCCCTCTTAGTTCATGGATTCATTTTTTTTTTCTTGTAAATTTAGACAATAGAACTGTCTTGTGTCAGATCTGCTATATCAGATTTTATACATTCAGTGTACACAGCTAAGGACATTTAGTTAACTTCAAAAGAGTAGGAATGACAAGAAACTGAAATAGCTGGGCTTTTCAAGACTACTATGTGAGCTATTTCTCTAAGACACCCTTTCCATAACTGGAAACACTAGCACTGATTGAATTTTTCCCTTCAGAATTCAAGGAACAGTGTTCAGCTGCTTTCTATCTTAGTAATTTTCTGTGTGTTTTTTCCTTTTTTAAATATGCCAATCCTGTAACTTTCTAGTAATGTGCTTTGAGGTCATGGAAAAAGTATTTTCCTCTTTCTTCTATTGGTGTAAAATAAAAGGATTGTGAATGATGGAAATGAAAGTAGTTCATATTGGAGATCGTATTATATCTCTGGCATATGGTTCTCCTTTCAGTATTTTTTTTATAAGCTCAAATATTTCTGGTACATTTATGTTTGCATTTCTTCCCTTTTCTGATAGTGTCCTCTGTGGAATACTCTCAGTGGAAACATATGTTCAGAACTTCAAAGTAATTATACTATTACTAAAAGCTTCATAATCAGATTACAGAAACTAAATGTTGAAAAAATTTGATTTTCCTTTATCCAATCATATCAATTTCATTCCAGTCTGGTCTCTGACTGATTGAAGAAACATGGCAGGACAAAGTCAAAGACTGTTTAGAATGTCTGACTGTGATATAGACCAGTTCCTGAACAAGAAAAGGGAACTTTGAGCAGGTTTTAGTCTGAGAGAGTAAGATTGAAAAAATAAATAAATATATATATAGACTATTTTAACAATAAAGTTTTAGCTGTAGCTACCTCTACTTGACAAATTGGATGGGGATAACTGACACATGAGCTTGTGTCTGTATGATAATTTACCCTCTTTCTCAGAGGTATTGGGCTCAGTATGTATCCAAGCTGCTTTGTTTACAGAATTTTGCCTTTGTTACCTTTTTTCTTCCCGTAAGAATAAATTTGTTGTTGTGATCAAATGGTTGTAGCCTATGTTGAAAAAGCTGTTAATTTCCAGGAACAGTTTTCAGGGTCTACAGTTTAAGATATTGAAAAAATATTTTCCTCTAGCACAGTTAGGACACACAATTTCAAAAATTCTTAGTCAGATTTACAACAAGACATCAAGAATAGGAACTATACCTCATCTCCTTTTTTTCTTTATTGTTTGTAGCTCATCTGGAAAATATGTGGTTTTAAGAACATGAGACCTTGTCTTAATGGTCTTGATCAAAAAGGCTATGTCAGTTGTGGTCTTACCAGGCCTTGGGTGTAGCAGTCTGTTGATATGCTACGTATTGTTTCTTCAAGCTGTATGAAGCTACAAGCTGACCTTCGAGTTGAGTATTTTTACTTACTTCACTAATTTTCAAGATATTTTATTTTATTGATTTTAACTCTGCTACTGTATGAGATCTGTCTTTTGCCTGGTATGTGCTTTTTTTTAAGCAGATGGAGCTCTGAGGCGGGTAAATTCTAAAATTGGTTAATGAATAATGTTTTTTAAATTTTTGAATTTTCTGGTTTTTTTCATAGTCTACTTTTGATACTGCTTGCCCTCATTGTACACAATAAAATAGCAGATGAAATGGAAAAGTTTCTTTTACAGTACTTTCAACAATTTCCATTAGAATTATCTTGTTGGAAGCAAATGTCCCATCTGGTTTACTCTTTAACACAGCAAAACTCCTTAGCGAGCTGTGTGGCGGAGCCTGGCTGAATTCCACACAATGAGGCTCTTGGCCCTAAGCAAGATGAGCACAATCTGTTTCCCATATTTCTAATAAAGGAAAAGAAGAGTTTCTTCATTTGCTTCTTTGTTGCATTATGTTTACTTTTTATGCCTTCCTTTCTTACAATAGCTATTTTCCTGCTGTTCTCCATTCTCTTTTTTCAGTACAGGTAAAATGAAAATGCATTAAAGCCTTATAAAAGTACCAAGTGCTGCTCTGAAGTAACATTAAAACTCAGATTTTTAAAGTACAGCGCAGTGCTTTGGCCGCATCAATCTCATTAAACATCTGAAGCCTAGGGGAGGTACTTCAGGAGCCACTTCTGCTGCCTTACTTGTTCTGTTCATAAATACAAGACTTGGATAACCTGTACAAAAATGAATGGGAGTCACACAGCTGATCCCAGCATTTCTCTCAAAGTTTACCAGTGCTGTCTGAATTCAGCTAACTGCTTCAATCTGTAACTTTATTCTCCCATTTGTAACTGAGAAGTATAGATAATTATATATACTTAATACAAGTTGATTTAATACAAGTCTTGTGTACATGCAGCTCTGTTCAGATGTTACAAAACTGCACCTCTGAATTAATCTCTGGTTTAAATTTACTCTCTTTTGTTACTAATATGAAGATAAAAATAATTGCAGATTTAAAAAGCAAGCATCAGATACTTTTTTAAAGTATTTGACACTGTACAGTTAATCCAACACTATATCAAATCAGTGAACACCTGCTGTATGTTCCCATACTTACCCTTTTGCAGAGATTTTGGGTTATTAGCCAGGTAGTATCCTGACTGAAGGATGTGAAACTTGCAATAAAGCGATCAGGCTGTTTTGTTACACTAGCTTTGTGAAATCATGTAATGAATGCTTTTAAGATTCGATTCTTTTTCTTCTCACTTGTGTAGGAATTTTACATTCAAAATGCTAAGTAATACTCAAATACTAGTAAATAACTCTTGTTTATGATATTACTTGTATTCAGTGACAGACTTAAAATGTTTCTCATGGTGCATTCCACTTCTGAAAGTCTGGTGTTTCCTGACTTTGATCTGACAGTGACAGTAGTTGCAATGCATGTTTTTCATTCCTGATTTTTCAATATTCAGAAATCAGCATTTCTCTTTAATGTAGGTAAAATGGAAAAAAATTAAGTGCTCTCCATGGTTAATAGGAGAGCTATTAATATAATTCTGGTAAGGAATGAAGACATCCTTGCATATCACAATGTGGAATGAGTATTCAGTATCAATTCCCATTTCATTTCAAATGTGTTATTTTAGAACTGTTCATATAATCAGTTTCCTAAACTAAGAGAAAGCAGCCAGCCAGCTGTAAACCAATTTAGGATGCAATTGCCACACACACAAAAAAATCAGATAGTTTGTCATGTGAATACAGCTTTTGAAATCTTGCTTCATTTCTATACTTGAATATGATTAGGCAGCCTTTTGAGGACAAAGAACTGTGTGCACAGGGAGCATTTTGATTTACTTTGCCATTTGTACAAATGGGGTGAGAGTTAAGATACAAAATTAAAGAAATATTTGTTTGTTCATTTTATCTACATGGAGCTGTTGTGTATACCTAATTGCTGCGTGTCACTACTAAAGAATTGGGCTTTGTTAACTCAACAGTGATGGCATAGTCAAATAAGACAATGCAGATTTCTTCAGAAGAAAAGTTTGGGTCATTTTTATTGGTTCCCAGCTGGATTTCGATGTCAACTATTTTAGGAGAAATAAGTGACTTTTTGTGAAGGCTTGTCAACCCTTTTGACCATAAGGCAGTAATGAAATTCTGTTTGTCATTGGGGTTTATGTCAGGAAAAAGCAACCTTCCTGGGCTGATATGTTACTGAACAGGGTGAAAGACCAGGAAATAGGTATTGTGTAGATGATGCGGAACCAGTACCCAAAAGCCTCATCCTCCATGTTTTCTCTGGCATAATCAGAACTTATTTATCTGAAATTTGCCTTTAGAAGTATGTAGATAATGTGTCCATGGAATGATAATACAGGCAATGAATACAGTCTCCTTTCTTGTGTGTCGAAAGTGGAACAGTAAGACACTTAGTCCCACATACCTCTGAAACTTTGACCTTTTGTGACAGCATGGAAGTCTAGCTTCTTATGAGAGTAACCTTATATGATGATATTAATCAGTTATAATTCATGTGTAGCGGACAAGTCTCAGTTTGTCTTTTGAACATAGCATCATTTGGAATTCTGCATTTTGCAATTGGAGAAGTACAGTTTTTTCCTAGAAATCTCATGTTAAACAATTTTCAAGTATTTCTGGAACTCAAGTAGGTGACCAAGAAGGTGCAGTCTCTTATGCTGTATGAAGGACTTAACGGTATTGATGCCATTTATTTGGGGTTTTTGTCTTTCTGAAACTGTTCTAGGTAAAAAATTATCAAAAATTATTTCAGTAGCATATGCTTCTGAAACTCAGTATTTTAAGTTATTAGTTAGAAGTTTTAAAATAGCTACTTTTCATTTTTTCCTTTAAATTAAGGCTTTTTTTGTTTTTTTATCAACTTCTTAGAGAATTAAATTGTCCAAATATGTGCAAGTACAACACTCTTGAGAAATGACAAGTGATATTGATTTGTCTCCTTCTCAGTCCTTCAAGCAGAACATCCTTTTCTTTAAGGTTTTCTTTCATTCTTATCTACAGGTGTGAGCAAGATAGGAGAATATTGACTATTCTAAGTGTTTGCCTTCAAAGCCCAGGAGATAAGCTTTGTACCAAAAGAACAAGAACAACAAAAAAATCAAAACTCAGTGACAAGTATTTGTATTAAACTATCTTCCCCCCCTCCCTGCCCCCAATAAATATTAGCACACATAGAAAGCTGAACATGCATAGACAGTTCTTTTCATGCTTTGCATTAGGTTTTTGTCCTAGCCAGCTGGCTCCAAGGACATATTTCTTCATTTCTTTCTTAGCACCTGGGTAAAAGATGGCATAAAGCCTATGTTAAGTAATGTGATTGCTCATACAAGTTAAATCCAGTGTTAGTGTAGTATCAGATTAAAAAAAAATGTTTAGAGAGGGAAGGCAGTTACAACACTAATAGTGTTTTTTTTCTTGTCACTTAAAAGAATCAAAGATGGATTTCTAGTTTTCATATGACTAAAGGTTTTTAGTGCATAGGTCATTTTACTTAGAGAGCAGATTAAGCTTTTGAAGTGGACTTGCTTTCCTTCTGCACCAGAATTAACTAACTGTAAGTATAAATCTTTTTGCCATGGTGTTTTACTGATGCATCAAAGCTAATTTTACTCCATTGAGTAAATTACAAAAATGTAGTTTAGGTGTCTAATCCCTACCTTAATGTGCTTCTACTAAATGCCACTTTTTTCTGAGTCTGTCCATCTAGTTAGTGTCATATGCATTGGAGTTATATATGTTAATAATGCACAACATAATTCTGCGTGATCTGTCTATTCCATGGCTACATTCTTTATTTATGTATAGTAGTTGCTGTCAATTCTAACTGCTTTAGTAGTATTTTTTACTACAGTAAAAAATGTTCCAATTCCAAATCATAATCTTTTTGCATCATAGATATCTTTAATGGGATATACTTCATTTAATCCTTAATTGAAGTAAAATATTCTTTTTAAAGGAGTCTATTTCAAAGTAATGAGAGCATGAATACCTTTGTGGTGTAGCTACATGCATAGAAATTTGACACTCAAATCTGCAGATAAGCCAAATTTCAGTAGATGGAAGGAATTTTGTTGGCTTTACTGATCTATTAAATTAATATCAGCTTTTAAAAAGAACTGTAGAATGCTGGTTTTAGCCTGAAAATTGTAGGATATGAAATTCATTAGGGCTTTCAGTGTCCCTGGATCCATGGTAGGTTTCTTCTCATTTTGATGGTAATGCTGTTTATCTGACTTTCCCTGTTAAGTTGTTTCAATAAGAATGATGCCCTACGAGTGATGCCCCTGTAGTGAACTAAGAAAGTTGCTATGAATTATTAACAACAAACTGAGTTTAATGGGGTTTTATAGCCCCTGAAGGAGTTGGAATGGAGTACTTGGTAAAACCATTCAGTTCACCTGATCTTGACAAATTGAAAGCACCAAAAACATACTCCTACTTGTTAACACTAACGGAGCGGGGAAGGTGACTTGGGAATGCATCAATATTTAGCCTTCTTGTAGAATTTGAAAAGGATAGTGGTGAACACTGTTCCATAAATAACTGCCTCCTGTCTTTGTGCTTTAATGCAGTCACCTAATACTTTTCTGTGAAGATAACCTTTATGGTTTCATTCCTTTTTCACTGAAAAAGAAAATGACAAGTTTGTGATATTGCGTCTATTGTTTATGCTGATAATATGCTACAAGTTAAAAATGATCTCTGTATCAATATCGTAGGTAACAACCCCCTCGTTTAATTTAAAAACTGGTGTTGTCTTAACAAGAGATCAACCAAGCTAAAATTGTTTTGTAAGTGCTTTAAGAATTCCAGAATTGGTGAAATATACAAAATTTGTTGCTGACATTTTAAAGATACAATAATAAATGCTTGTTTCTAGAATATTGCCTTTGAAGTAACTGTTCAAAATGAGATTCATCATATCTTTATTAATATTTGGCACTATGTTAATCTTTTTCAATTTTGTTTATTTTTATTCATGTGTAATTTAACTACTTAATTTAAAAACGTAGTGATCTTTAATATCCAACCTGAATTAGGCTAGTTTGCCACTGGTGATCAAAAAGTATAAAGGAAGAGTTTGTGTATTCAGTACTATCTTGCTTTTAGCATATGCAGCCTCACCTGCAATGGAGAAGGTACCAGGCAGTAACCATCCTAATATTGCAAGTTTGTACAAATTCTGTTTAGTTTTCTCATAAGAAGCAGAATGTTTCACTTTATGTACATTAGTTAATGTTACTTGTAATGGCTGTTGACTGTAAATTATCATTCTTACAGTTATGCTGGGAATGAAATTGTGATTTCGCTGCAGCAGGTCTCCTCTTAGGCTACTTAAATTTTGATAATATAAGATGGAGCAGCTTATACATCTTTTCACAGTGAGCAGATATTTCATTAGCCTTGCTAGGATTTGTGTACTCTCTCTTTTTGTATCATAATATAGCTTCTGATTCTCAAAAGCTATATTAATTTTCTTTTGAGTCCAAATTACTCCTCTGTTTATGGTTATGCTGAATTTTTTATTCTAAAATGTAAATCAACAGTAGTTCAAACAGAGAGAAAAGCACTTTTTTAAAAATAAAAAAGTTCCCATTTATGTATTATTGGGGTACCTTAGTGTTTACATCTTGGGCACATTTTAGGCTTTTCTTTTCACTGTACTAAAATTTTCTTTCAGTAAAACAATAATATGAAACATTTCTATACAATTCAGTTTTTGTATTTTCAACATGCACATTTGGTTTTTTTTTACAGGTTGCTGTCTGGCTCAGTTTGAAATTTTTTTTGGTTGAGTAAATTCTCATGTAATTAGTTTGTTATTACAAGGTGTTGTAATAACTTGCAACATAGCTGCAGAGCTTAAGACTCCCCAACTGCTTTCATTGCTGTTGATTTGTCTAATTTTTGCTAACTATGTGCCAGTACATTTCAGTGTAAAATAAGTTAATTTTACTGTTGTCTTCAGCTGGGGTTTTAGACTCCTCTTCAGACTCTGACAGATGAGATCTGGCCAACCTTACTGTGACACTTCAGATGTTCCTGCATACGACAGACAACAACGCACTTCTGCCAAAGGTGACTGCCCTCCAGCATAGTCAGCAGACCAAGGAACATGTTGAAAGGCTCTCCTCAGTTGCTTCTGCCCACAGGTCCATGGTTGGGCATCACCTGGAGGACTATCCTCTCTGAGTTCAAGAGTAGCCCATCTTGATGTGCAGGAAGTGTGGCATGAGTTAACAAGGAGCTCCTGATAAAACACTGAAATAAAAAGGAAGCATGCAATAACTGGAAGCAAGGGCAGGTGACCCAGAAGGAATAGAGACACTGTCCAAATGTGTAAGGATGGAGTTTGGAAAACAGAAGCCTAAGGGGTTGGATCTGACCAGGGGTATGATGGGCAAAAATAAAGTATTCTGCATGTCTAGCAACTGCAGAAGGACATCTAGGGGAAAGGAGTACACAAGAATGCATCCTGTCTGCCAACCATTGTGTAATGTTGATGTTCAACAGAGTAACTAAATAGCTGCAGGAAAATAGTGTCTTAAGCTGTAGCTTGAGCTTAATAAATGCAAATCATATCTCTTATCCAAACAACTAGTTTTATATTTCTTCACACCAAAAGGAATACCTTAGAAATGGTCACTTCAGTGATTTATTCCTTTCCTTTTTCCACATGCTGCCTTTACTGAGAGCTGTATAGGTACACTGTTAATTTGGAATTTTGTTGAAAAATTATCTCCATAAAAATTATGATGAAAACCTGCAATAACACCTAGCATGGTGAACTTCAGAAAATACTGAAAGGCATTTGCATCTCTTTAAGGTTAGAAAACTTTGCATTTTCTTCCATGCAGGGTTGCTGTCTTCTTCCACTTGCTATAGAGAAGAAAGAACAGTTTTGAAGTGCCTGAGTAGTGTTTAAAAAAAAAAAAAAAAGCATTTTTATATCCTATGGCCTATTATAAAATCACTTTTGCATATGAAAAATACCTCTGGAGATGAGGTCTTGTACTAAATGAAATAACTTGTAATTATTAGACTAAACCAAGAGTTGTTACATATATCTGTCTGTGATATGAAGGGGTATTTTAGGTTGACTTGCTGTTACTTACAAACCTGATTTCCTAGAGTAAAATTTTAATTCCACTTTTATGCAGTGTGGAATATTATACTAGTATAGGCACTTCTGGTAATTTAGTTATCATATACATAAATACCATTCAGCAACTGGCAGCTAACAACCAGAAACAGTGTTGGTTTACCAATAGTACTAAATAGATAAGAGGAGAAGAGAATTTAAGAAACTTAGTGTATGGTAAGAGTTATTTCCCTGTTGTAGTAGAAAACTTTGTTACTCAAGCTTCAGATGTTTACATACTTCGAAATGCAGTGTCTGAGATTTCAGTTAAAAGAGTAGAAGCTGGTTTGGAAACAATGTGTTAGACAGAATTACAATAGTTGTAGAGCTGGCATGCATTTGTGTTTGCTGTCCTTCTAAGGAGGCTTCTGGCCAAAGGTGAGGCATGCAGGGCCAGGCAATAGTAACTCTCCCATGTAAGTGTTATGGGACTAATTTTAAAAGTATTCCTCTGAGATGGTGTCAGGAGAGAGGGAATTGTCCTGCTAGAGAATGCATTGGACTGTGGATTTTGTTTCCTTCTTCTATAAGTCACTATTATTTTAAAAGTTATTTTAAAAGTATTCTGTTGTGATTATTTTCATTATCTGGTTTCCTATGTGTGCAGAATGGCACATTTCTTTTGTGTGATAGGTTTCATAGATAGTCAATAGATTTGAGAAGAACCTTAAAATTTTAAATATGTGTTTGTTGAATGTTTCTTTATGCCAACAGGCTGAAAAATAACCTAAGAACTTGTACTCTTTCAAATCCAGCTAACAGATTGATGTACCTGCTTATTATTCTTCAGTAGTTGTATTGATTTCAGTGAGGAGAATGCTAGAAGTATTCAAATATGAACTGCTGTCAGAGGTTCAGAAAAGATGAAAAATACTGAAAACTCTCATTAAGTTGCAATAACATTTGGTATAACAAGTATACCAAAAACAAAAGTACATTAAAATTAGCCATCGTTATAGGCTAATGTTGTTTTAACTGAATAAGTTTAAAACATAGTGGTGTTAAAAGGTAAAATTTAAATTTGCTCTTTTCTTTTTAAGAAAAATCACTGTTTGTATAAAATTATAAGTTTCTACTAAAAAGAATAAATTATAAATCTTGTGGTGAGGAAGGAATGGAATTACATGCATATTTTGAACAGTTGTGTTCCCTATCTGGAAAGTGAATTAGATCATAGCTTCATCTCCTTGAAATAAACCAGTTGTAATCTCAGAGTATGGTCCTAGACACCAGAAAGCAAAACACTCATGTCAAAGAAGTTGGTGTACTTCAGCAAACAAAATGAGTCTTTTGTAGCATTCATAATATGTCAGAGAAATACAGCCTGCTTATTTGAAACAAAGTATATTAATTTGGAATTAATTGGAGCATCTTCATGTAATAATTAGCGTAAATCAAGAAAATTAAATGGAATCTGCAGTGTGAAATATATTAGTGAGTGTAAGCTGCAGAACATGTTACAGCAGATGACACTTTTAAGATAACATGGCACGTGCAGAAAAATCTCTTTAGTTAGATTACCTTATTTATGTCAAGTTCTATAGGAAGGATGTTTTTAACTGTAAATTAATTAGGTACTGATCTTTTTGATTGGTATCTGGATTGTTTAAACAACTGTCTGCTTTTGCATAGCCATTTAATCACAATGGCAAAGTAAGTGAAGAAAAAGCTTTTTTAAAAATTAAATGTATTAATGTTTGTTTACTATAATGCGAAGATAGACTTCAGAGTAGATTTTAAAATGTCTTGTTTTATACTCATTACAGTGACAAGTAGATGTTAGGCGTTTTATATCTTTTAAGATTGTTGAATAAATTCTGCTACTTCAGGTTTTAGATATATTGTAGTAAATGAACTTTTCAGTAGTACTTACCCATGAAATTATGCCCTTAATCTGCTTTTAATCTATTTTGCTAACTTTTCAAAACCTTTTGTGTGAATGAAACTATTTCTTCAACACTTACGTGGTTTCCAAAATATACTGTTCTTTCAGAAACCTTTATTTTCTTCTAATAGTAGGGTACACATTTTTCCAATTATGCTAATATTTCATCAAGATATATGTAACATTACTTGTTGATGAATGTAGACTGAATTTTATTACAACATCATGTTTAAGCATTTGGAAAGTAAGGAAATAGAGTTAGGGTCTTTTATGTACTGTGTACATTTTGATGTTACATATAGTTTTAGAATTCTGTAATTGATATAATAAGCTAGTTTATGCACAATAGCTGCACTAGCATGTTGTTTTGTGCAGAATAAATAGCCCTTATCAGTAAACATGAAATGCTTCCAGAGCTAGTGAAGTATGTAAGTTCAGCAATGCTGCTTCGAGTTGCACATTAGCTTGGGTGGAGCCACGTGGCTGTGTTTGCATGGACTAGCACTGTATTGGGTGTATGCTTCTATGTTTCTGCAAAGCTTCTTTCTTATGTGAGCCACTGTAATTTCTCCTTATTCAGTACCTCTGGCTATTCTTCATTTATTGTGTCCTACTGAAATCTGATTTGAAATCTGGCTACGTGATCTTGCCTTCGATGAGAATCACGGTGTTGGAATGTCTCCCTAATGCATTCCGTTGCTCCTTGAAACAGAACTTAGTTTTATAATGTTTCTTTAATGGAAAATTTATTTCTGGGTATTTAAAATTCAGTAAAGAAACAAGGAATTGCATCAATGCCTTTCAATAGGAGACAAAAGGCAATCTAAATAATGAACTGTGCTACACAGCTTGCTTATAATATGCACTCTCTGCTTATGCTCAGCCGTAAGCCACAAAACTACATCTGTCCTGAAAGCATCCTTTTAGCTTTATGCAGATGCATGAGCAGTTTGGTTTCACAGTACATTTTCTTTTTTAACTTACTTTTATTTTTGTTTTACTGTAAGAATTCTGTGAACTTTCATTTTGTTTTGTCACCGAACTTTTATGGAGCTCTGTGTTAAACTGCAGGAGAAAAATTGTTTTAAACTATTACTTATTGCAAAGTCTGAAGCACTGTTCAGAAGGGTGCAAATTAACAGTGTTAGTTATTATACCAAGATTTCAAGAGAAGAGTTGGGAAAGACTGAAAGCAAGCATGCTGTCCTATCCAGTTGATTTCCCTTTTAATTACAGTGCAAAGTAGTGTCTTCTAAAATGTTTGGTTTTAGATTACAAATATTAATCTGGCCTAAACTGATTAGCAATCAAAGCTAGTTATCTAAGAGATGTTAAGTGTGTTAACAATTTCTGTTAACATCCTAAAGAAAAATGGCTGCATTAGCATGCTAGCAGTAACCTTATTGGCAGTATTGGCAAAGTGGTGATTAGAATGAATCACCTTCTTAATTCTTAGTTAATTTGGGGTAGCTATTAGTAGTTGAAGCAATTAGTGAAGATTTGGTTAGAAGGGAAGGATTGAATAATTACAAACATAGTAAATATTCTTGTTAACTCCCATTAGTACCTTACAAACAGTAGGCTCTAGGCTAGGGCTCACCCAGCATTATGACAGCAAATTCCAGTCTGAACACATATGGAATGAGAACAACTTACATCAGCAAAGGCCTCGAATTATCCGTTTTCAAAGAATTTTGGAGAGAGGGTAATAGTTAATTGTTAGAAATATGCACACATATGCACACATATATATATGTGCTGAAGTAGACAAGCCTCTATAAAAAGCTTCTCTATTGGAAGACAGACAAAAATGCAATGTAATATTTTCAGAAAATAAACTAGTTAGAGACTTGATATTGGAAGTTGTAGTGACAGGTTCTAATCTCTTGAAAATGGCAATGCTGGGGTGCAGCAGATTATTTTAATTCCCAATCTTTTGTTTTCTTTGCAAAGAAAAAGTACAATTTTGAAGTAGTAGAATTGGCACACCAAAACTGAAAATACAGGCAGCCTTTTCTTTCTTCCTTTTTTTTTTCCCTTAATCTCTCTTCCTCACTCATTCTTCCACTTAAGGTGAATCTACTGCAAGGAGAGGAAATGGCCAGCAGATAAAATAAATATGGCAAAATATTAAACCAATATTGCCTCAGTCACATTTATTCTGAATATCAGGTGCAAATTTCTTCCCACATTTCCAATTTATGATTAAGTCAGGAAATGGCTGAATAAATTATTTAATATAACAAATCTTTTACTGGACAGGTAGGTGAAATGAAATGCACTCAGCAGTGATTTTAATTTAAGACTTTTATAAAGAGAAACTTTGGCAAGGTAGTAGCATTTAAACATTGTGTGCTTCTGTACTTTTGAAAGTGTAAGCAGTAACACTTGGATTTGGGTTTATGCTAGATTTTGCAATATAAAAAACAAGCCCCAAAATAACATTTGTTCCTAATTCTTACTTACCCAAAGCTACTTTAATTCATTTAGCAATGCCAAGGTCCTTTAAAATGATCATACATATATTTCTTCTGATTGTTGGTGTGAAAAATAGAAATTAGGTAACACTTTATATCATGTGATGGCTAATGAGTTGCTTCTACCATGATACTGGTTAGCAAAAACTTTAAATATCTCTCCAGTTTACAGTTATAAGTCAGTTAACATGTGTAAACTTAGCCTTGTCTTAGTAAAGGCAAACAAACATCTAATTTCATTTAGCAGTGTGAGGAGCTGATGTTTTAGGATGACTGAGCATTCATATTAGTTGTCTTGGTCCTCTATACAGTGAGGTTGCAGTTTCACATTATAGCTAATTTGTTAAAATGGGTAGGCAAAACAAAAAAAAAGCTACATCATCCCTTCCAAGGGCTTTCATGTGCCAGTACTCTTGCTAGCCTCCTTCAGTGTTAAGCTGAGCTAACAGAGAGCTCAGAGAGCTAAACTGACAAAGTGTTCGTGTTTTCCCCTTTGTGTTAGTTCTGGCCAATTTAGCGCCTTGAATTGGCTTCTAGTGAGACCAGGTGAATATCCAGGAGGTGGGTGTAAGCAAAGTGAAGCAACTGCAGAGGAAAGATACTCCAGGGAGCAACTCTGAAACTCAGGCTTGTGTGTGCTGGCAAGGGCTGTGTATAGGACACATTATTCAGGGTTATAGCTGAATTTTACTTTCTACAGATACTTGACATCTGTACAAGAATTTTAGATGAAGACTAAGCTGGTCACCTTTAGGGTGGGGTTGTAGTGACTTTTTGAGGGTCTATTTTAGACACTTAGATCTCCTTCACTTGCATAAGTACTTTCAAGCTTGCTTGAAAACTTGTAAAAGCCTTATGCTATCACAGCTGTGTTAAGCAACATTAGAGTATTCCTATTTGTGTATGAATGAACCCATCTTGTCTGCTTTGGGATCTGATGATGCTCATTGAAGCCAATAGCAAAACTCCAGATGACTTCCCAAGGATCTGAATCAGTCCCTTAGTCATGGTTTGGAGTTATCAGTCTTGAATGTTCCTGTGGTAAATCTAGCAGCAGATTTGGATTTCACATGTTTTGAAAACTTGGTCCTGAAAAAGACTCTGCGCATCAATGCTTTATGGGATATTGGCTTAAGTTCTTAGTATTTTGCTGGTGTGAGACTAACAGTATTAACCAGACACTGTAGTACCTGTTGATCTGATGTTCACTGCTCTGTGTCCTCTATTGCCAGAAGACTGATCGAATCCTAGAGCTCCAGAGCATTTCCATAGAGTCATTGCTTTAAGCTTAATCGAACTATTCTTGAAGGTGTTAAAGCTTATCTCAATTGTCAGAGCTTCACTGGGAGATACTTCAAAGCCACACAAGACTTTCTGAAATTATTTAAGCCCATCTCAAATTTCTACTTTGTGTTCGCAGTACTAGGTGTAGTTAGTACTGCATTCACTGACACCTACGGAGAATAGCAGATGTCAAATGAGTAGTAGAGGAAATGAAATGCACTTCTTGCGGTATGCAAACAGAACAGTAGAGAATCACTCTGAATTTTTACTTTTGCTTTATTGGTTCATATGGTGTTTAACTTGCTGTGGGATTTTTATCTTTATTTTTTTTTTTTAAATCTTGAGGGTTTTTTTAGAAGGGGCTATTAAGAGCTTGCATAGGATTGAATAAGTGTCCAGTGTAGGTCCTGACAAGACAGTCAAATGCCAACAGTCCAATTTCAGATTCCTATGTGCTTATTAAATAGTCATTAAAGATCCCTACATATTTTAAAGACTTTAATTAAATAATTGAATAATAGCTACTGTTTAGGCTATCTTTGCTCTACTTTGACTGTTGGTTCTCACAGTAGCAGACTTCCTGTTCGTTGTGGCTGTTTCACTTCCATCTCCAGTTCTACCCTCTATCCAGGCATGTCTTATCCAAAGTTACTCATGGATTATGTGACTATTATACCAAAAAAAAATATCTTTCTAGTCTTCTTCCCTTTTCATTCACTCTATGACTCAATATAAAATTAAGTTTATTTTGTTGCTTTTCTTTCACATTAGTTGTTAGTCGGTTTTCTGTATTTTGCACGTTGATCTTCTAATGGTTTACCAGAGTTCCTTGCTAACATTGGTTTAGAATGCCCTTTCATGAGACAAATGTGTGTGTGTTAATGTGTGTGTGTATATATATATCTCTTGTGTGAATAAACAGTCTTATTTCCTCATTTGTTCTCAAGTAGTCATGTAAAATCTACTCTTCTTTTTTTACTAAGATATTAACCCAAAACCTTTTAGAATTTCCCATTATCTTTGCTAGTTATTCCCTACTGAAAAAGAAAATCCCAATTCTGACCTGGCTGGTAATGAAAATTCTGATGAGATCTATTAAATTTAGAGATTTTTATTGTCCCTCTATGTTTCAGTAACTTATCATTTTAGAGTGGGAAATTCCTTCATGGGATGACAGTAAATGTTGAAAACTGGAGGGAGAGAAGATCAATTTTCTTCTCTTAACCATACAGCCCCTGCTTTGCATTCAGCTTGTGCCCTGTCTTTGTGCTCATTGATACTGCCATGGAAGAAATGGTGACGTTCTCTAAATCAGGGCTTTATGCCTCTATGAGCTATTGTTGCATCCTGGACTTGTGTAAAAATCTATGAAAATCAGTATTTATAAAAAGAAACAGAATTGGTGTTGAGGATGGTGATGATGGGAATTTCTCTGCTGTACAGACTTATGCAGCATCCACTCGTGCAGACAATTAAACATGCAAATATACAAGCAAATTTAAATACTATTCCCTGAAAAGAGTAGAGTCCATTTTACACACATACACAGGATCACCAGTTGTTAACAGCATATCTTCACATCTAACAGTTTTAATGTGTTTGAAACTTTGTCCCTGTGATGATGATATTCCTCATGCTATGAGCAGTTGAAAGACTGGCTGGCATATAATGAGGTGGGAATTGATTTCCTAATATTGGTTACGAATTATGATGATTTAAAGAAAATCTATCTGAATATTCTGAAAAAAATTTGAGTATTCTGTCATATGTTCAGTTTCATTGTAAGGAATGTGAACTTTAAAGCCTCCTATTTTTAAGAAATGAATTTAAGAAATGCTTTTAAATGCTGCAAGGATTTGGAGTTCCAAACTGTCTTTCAAGTTTTTTCCTCTTGAATTTCCCTCTTATTGCATGGCAAAACAAAATTCTAATATTGCTTCCCCCCAGTAAAATCAACATAGGTGAAACTGGTGTAAGACAGATGCCAAGCTTTTCTCTTAATACTCACTGGACGCTCTGGCTGGTTGAAGCCCAGGCACTTCACCCCTTTAGTTGCTGTCTTGTGTGTTTTTCCTGTATGAAAGCCAATATAATCTGCAAAGCCAGCGTAGATAAAGAGCTCTGTAGGGTTGTAGTATAGTAGCAAGACTGTTTTGTGACCATGTTCTGAAGGCAGCCTGGAGGTGACAGTATTATTTACTTTTGTTGCTTGAGGTCCAAAGAAAGAATAAATTGCTATTGATTTTTGAGACATTACAGTGAAGTGTCTGAATGCCTGCAAAATAGCTGGGTGGTAGGATAGTCAGGGTCTGCATGGAGACTGCTTTTGAAATGAAAATTCATTTTCTTGTTCTGTTGTGTTGGTTTGGGATTTTTTTATTATTATTATTATTTTCAGAACCAGTTGCTGGAAAACTTTGTTGTGGGTGCCATATTTATTATAAATGCATTTTATCTCTCCAAAGAATAGAATTCAACAGCCATTTTATAACAACTTGAAATAGATGGATAGCGTTTGCTGTATCTGTGTACATTAGTGTTAAGAGGGGAATGCTGAGTCTTTGCATTAAATTAACCATTTCATTGAAGACATCTCTTAGAGGTACAACAATTTGTAAGAAGAAAATTAGTGAAATGGAAATGGTACACAACAGTTTCCCCCCCCCCAAAAAAACCAAACCAAACCAAAAACCAAAACCAATAATCAACCCACCAAAAAAAGCTGATTTCTGCGGATTATGCAGGTTTGACATAATTAATCTGTGGAGTGGGGTTTTTTTGCCAATTGAGGGAAACTCCCTCCCCCTCCGTTGCTTTTGTTACTTTAAGGGTTTCTAACAATGCTACGTTGCAGTGACACCTGCTGGGAGAGATCTAAAGGAAGCGTTAGAAACGGCGGCTGCTGCCTGCCAGCGCTTCCTCTTGAGCTGTCCGCCTGTGCCCGCGGGGGCAGCCCGGGGTGAGTCATGGTCTGCAGCTCCCCGGGAGGGCGTCTGCCGTCACTCCCTTCCCTGGAGCCTGACTCCCCAGCCAGATTTACCGAGCCTCCAAAATTCACTAGAATGTCTTTATACATTTGGATCTCCCAGTTGGGACTTAAATTCACACCACCAAAGAGCCTAGGAGGATGTGTAAAATAATGATGGAAGCTATTCAGAACAGTGCATCGCAGGAATTAATCTTCTCCACTAAGAGGGACATATATCAGAACAAGATTTCTCTCTATTTTAGTTGATCTACATTTGTGTGTTTATCATTCTGCAATGATAATTCGTGACTGGTTTCATACCTGTTTGGCTGTTTACAGTGGAAAGGGGATTTTCCTGTGTGATGAAACTTCTCAGGACCAGCTTCCAAATGTAAACAAACAGAAGCTGATTGATTCTTGAGCTAAAACAGTGTAAGGGGAGCTACAGCTTCCTCTGACCCCCAGACTGGATTGAGTGAGATTTCCAAGACTACTACAGAGTTGTAACTTTCAGTTTTCAAATTATGGAGAACTGTGAAACTTGCCAATATTTTTTTTGACAGAAGTGAGAAGCAGTGGCATCAAGTGCTTGTTCCTGGGCATCTGTAGTGCTATTTTTGCTTTCATCTAATATTGTGATTTGTAGCTTTGAAGTATTTGTCTTGCAATTTGCCTCAAAACAAGCTGGACACTTGAACTTGAGAAACAGCTGTAATTCTTGTGACTTCTGTCCTGGATACTGCCTCTTGGAGACTTTGTTAAGATTTATGTAAAGCAGTTCCTTGGACAAGATCACGGGGCTTTTGTCTGTTCTTAAAGTGACAGAAACCGATTTCTTCCAATTCTCTGCAATTGTTTCTCCATTGAATTAAGTTCTCAGAAGTAACAGCAAAACTTTAAGGGTTTCAAATAATTACCTGTGGTCTTCCTCCTCCCACCCTTTCCTTGCTCTGAAGGCTGTGTCCTGGTGCAGGATGATGATTCTGGGTAAAATTATATTTCCATTGATGCCAGCAGTACCAGAATTTTTCTCCCTGTATCTAGAGAGAGATATTATCCATCCATAAAAGCTGTGTGATGTTCAAGATTTAGTTAATTGCCGTAGACAAAGAAAATACTTTTTCTGGCTTCTGAGCAGTACAGCTCTGGAAAAGATGAAAGACCCTGAAATTGCCTCCCTTTGCCTTTCCTAAGTAAGGGCTACTTTTATTTCCCAAACTGACAGACACTAAGCTAGCAGCCTCTCCATAGCAGCGAAGCCATGTAACAATGAGGCGGTACCAGCAAAGATCAATAACTGCCACTTAGCTGAAGGGTAGCAGTCTGTTCCTACCTGAACCAGTAGTTTGCCCATGACAAATAATCCTTGAAGATAATCAGATCACACCACTTGATTTAATTTACTTCCTACAGCAGGAGTATTTGTTCAATGGACTACAAAACCCCCTGGTTTAGCATGGCTGCTTATATACTTGTTCATTTATCTTATTCCAGACTATTACATTTTGTTTCTATTTCTTATATCTAAAATTTCTTGCTGTATGGTATTGAAAATAATTTTTCCTTTAAAACATTCCCTACTTTAACTCCCTACAGCAACTTCCAAGCCTAGTAAGCACCAGCTTCCAAAGAGATAAAACTCAAAATAGGTTCCGACAGTGTAATTTAATATCATCAGATGAGATGGTCTATCTGTTCTCTTTCTGCTGCTCCTGGCAGACTCTTCCATCCAAGAAATCTTTTACAGTTAACTTTCTGTGGAAGCTACTGGAATGTCTTGCCCTGTGTTTTCTTCAGAGCTAAGAGAAAGCTCAAAAGAGGTTTTATAGGAGCCAGGCCAGCCTGTCTTCCTTATGTTGATATTCTGTTGCTGTCCTTAGGTTCTTTGTTATTAGATAATGGACTTCTAAGGTTGTGTAATGGTGTTTGATATTTATGCTTGTACTTATTTATCTAAGGAATGATTTAATTTTTAATACTTAACTGATGAAACAACTCAATGAATTTTATATATCTTAAATGTAGTATTATTGTTTGGCTGTGTAGGTTATCATCTCTTACAACATAGCACCTGGTGTCAAATGAGTTAAAGCAGTTGGTCTGCACAAAAACTATTTTTATGATAAAAGTAGAATTACTTTGGAGAAGTGTAGTTTAATTGAAATCCCATTTAAAGAGTAAAATTGTGTTATTGATTATGATCAAAATGTCCCAGATGCTGATGAATTCATCAATTCCTGTTTTAGACGTGTTATAAATCTTTTAGTGGAAGCAGGAGAATGTGAATGAGATGAATTTTTTTAAATTATAGTGGCACATTACTTTTTCTGTTTAAGTTTTTTGTTCTTTGCAATGACCCTGTGAATGGAAATGGCTTTTTAAGAGGTGCTGTAGAAAACGCACAATGAAACCTACCTTGTAAATCAAACTGAAAGCAAACTGGTTTATGCCAATAGAAAGTATGTTTAAAAATCATGACAAACTGTTTCAGAGGTTGCTAAAAAATTGTTTCAGTAGTTACTCTGCTGGAAGAAAAAATGTGTAGTAAATAAATGTAAAAGATTCAGCTTTCAAGTCTAGTGAGAAATTAGACCAATATTTTTAAAGTACTGTAAATTGTAACATCTTTCATTCAAGTTTCTGGTTCTGGATTCATAAAGCAATATTTATTTTCTACATTAATTTGAAGATAATCTATGGTGAATCTGTATTATATACTATAGCACTGTTATTTGTGGCAACGAGAAAGCCTTAAGCGTAGAAACAACTCGCTAGTAATCATATTTTCCAAGATGTACAGCACCTAACCATAGATGGGAAATCTTTGTTTTTCTGCATGGAGGATGTGGATCAAAATTGATACCTTCCCAAGTTCTCAAAGTACCTTGCCTCCACCTAAGTCCTCAGAATAATCAGGCTTCTTGGGCAGGGTGTGAGCACAGCTAATTTGCCAGATAGCATCCATTTCAATTCAAAACACATCTTGTGATACCAACCTTTTACACAGGTGGTGGGTGGTTATAAAGCAGCAGCAGAAAGCTGTAGATAGAGAAACTGTCTTGTGTGTGCAATCCTCTGCTTCCATAAATGTACTCCAAGCTCATTGCCAAGCTAAGGCAGGCAAACTGGCCATCCCTACCACTGAAGCTAGGACCATCTGTAGCAACGCAAGGTTCATGAGGCAATGCAGATGGCTTCTGTAAGTGTTGAATCTGCTATGATTTGTAGGCTGTGATCCCTTTGTGTGAACAGTGGCCCAGATGCTATGGTGGGAGTGGAAGAAGCCCCCTCTTGGTCTTAGGTTTAGGTGGCAACAGTATCAGAGGCACTGTCCAGACTTTACTTTCACAGTATCTTCACTTTTTGTGTTCAATGTGTTCACTTTTTATCTGTCAAAAGCAGAGTTCACCATCTACTTCCAGCAATTGTAATCTTCAAAGATGTAAGGCTGCACAAAGAAATGCTTTTCACAGCTCTCAGGAAGCATTATGCTATAGGTCCAAGGCAGTCTGTGTGGCTGCAGAAGCTGCCCTTTGGTGCAGGCTCTGAGAACTTGTTTTAGAGGTTTGGAAAGCTTTGAGGTTGTAAGCAATATTTCACTGATCTGAAGAAGGAGAAGGGAGAAAACACAGCTAACAAGTTTTTGTGCCTGAATTGTTTTTTTGCTGTGGCCTAGCAGATAATAAGCTGAAGATAAATTTTATAATAGCCTATTTTCTGGTTGCTTTTATCCGTATATATTTCCTTCTATGGAGATAAGTATCTATTTTCCCTGATTACTTCTGTATTAGAGGTTACTGACTCATGATAGTGTTACGGTTATTTTAGGCCAGGATTGCCATTGCTCAGGGACTGGCTGGTCATCTGTTGGCTGATGATGAGCATTTGGGAAGTTTTTTGCATTGCTGCGATTTTTTCCTTTGGGGTTTGAGGTGGTCTGAGGGTTGTTTTTTTTATTTGTTTGATTTTGGTTTTTTAACTATCCTTATGTCAACCTATTGGTTTTCTATCTTTTGTTCTTCTGATTCTTTTCACTATTCTGCCAGGGGGAATGAGTGGCTGTATGGGGCTTAGCTGCCTGTCTGGATTAACCTTGTAACAGCAAGTTTTCATCTGTAGCCCCATCAGCCAAAACAGAGTCAACATTGGCTTTGCGGTGATAATGGTATATAATGCATGGGAGCATGTGGTTTTAAACTTTCTTGACCTACAAAGCAGCACGTTATTGGACAGCAAAGGTTAGTCTAGCATGTGATACCTATCCAAATGTATTTTCATTTTCAACTAGTACTGTAATTCAGTCAGAAGATCTGCTCAAACTATGAGCAAAGTAGCAAACAGGAACATGTGCATAAATGAAGTTGAAATGAAAGCAAACTCTAGTCACTTATTAACAAAAAGCTGCACTTAACATCAGCTAGCGTTTTCAAAAAGTTGTGTTATCTTCCTTTTGATTTTATAACTCTTTTTTGTCGAGAGTCAGAAAATGCTCAAAATTTCTGTATTTTTGAGTATTTATGATCCTGCCTCAAAGAAGAAATACTGTGCATAATTTTGGGCTCTTGTTATACTTTGCATCTTATTTTCAGACTTTAATTTTTGAAACTGGTTTCAAAAGTAACCAGACTATTTTGGTTGTAACCTGTTGGAAGGATAAGAACAGTATTCTTGAAAAGGAGTGATGAAGATTCTAATCACAGGCAGCGCAAAGGTCACATGAGAAGTATTGGAAGCTTCATCCAGCTCTGTTCGGGGATTGGCAAAACAAAGTTCTGAGGTTATAAGGCAGTAAAGGTGAGTTTTAGTAGAGCTCAAAATCAGGTTTTTTACTAACACAACAATAACAACTCCTAGTCATTATGGACTCGCATTGTGTTTGTAGCAGTGACCTAAAGGTGAAAGGCTCCACATCTCATTTCCAACCCTCTGAGCCACGGAGTCCTCCATAATTTAATTTGATGCAAAGCAATTATCAACAAATTGATTTTCATTGATTGTGCTGTAGGACAGAAACATTCGTGCTGCAGCAGGCAAGAACTTCTTCTGGGACAGCCTTCTACCCGTGTTCAGAGTAAGCAGAGAAATGTTTAAATGTATATAACTGTAGCCCTTAATGTCCCTAAACATACAGTGTTTCTTGCTTTAATTTTGGTGTCAGCATATTCCCTCTGGTCTTAAGCAGTTCTTTGTCCTTTTGTTGTCCCTTACTTTTGCTGTCTTTTGATTTGTTTTAACCCTTGCTTACTGTCTCCTCCCTTTTCCCCTGCTCCTACTTCTGCAATGTTTTCTAATATCTCTTTCCCCTTTCCCCATCACAGTATTTTCAATTGACAGATGACTTTTCAGTCTTCCTCTTACACATGTTTTCTGTCTCTCTGTAATAATTTCTGCTATATTTGATGACCCTGTATTGCTGTTCTCCCTGGATCCCCATTCTTTAGTCTTTTATCTTATGATTCTCTGCTTCTCTCATTCTACCTCTGTAGGGATTTACTTCACAGAATCACAGAATGTTAGGAGTT
>NW_010204794.1:6250-6620 GCF_000695765.1 Mesitornis unicolor | reverse complement strand
CAGGCAGCCGACCGGGGCCGTGGGGTGCTGGGTGCGCTCAGAGGGTGTTTGCGGGACCAATTCACACGTGGGAAACCGACCCGTTTATCTGCAGAGTTAACAACAGCCCATACAAACGAGTGTTTTCTCTTTAGCAATTGTAAACGCTGCATTTCGATCGCCAGACAATTAATTTTCCTCTTTTCTAGCGAGCTGTCTCTTTCCTTCTACCTGCCTAAGCTAAAGTCAGATGAAATAACAATCCGCATCACTCTAAAATAATACGGTACGAAATGACGGACTGAGGGCGTTATCTGCGTCCGTCAGTCCCTCTCTGCATCTGGCTGATGCTTTCAGACCGCAGCCCCGTGGGGCAGGGCTTGTTTCAGCT
>NW_010204794.1:0-6219 GCF_000695765.1 Mesitornis unicolor | reverse complement strand
CCCCCCCTCCGGCACAAGGTCTTTTTGTCTGTGTTTCGATCTGGAGACTTAGCGGCTACGGTGAAAGTCCATCAAATCACGGTGCCTGACTAAAGCTCTCGATTTGGTATTAAATTAGATATTGGGGATTTCAGAGATATTCGGTTGTAACCAAGTTTTTGGAGATGTGCTTTAACTCAGGTGTCTAGACTGGGACCTGGTTCTGGCTCACACGAATTTGCAAGACTGGGCTGTGAAATTTTTTTGGGGAAAAATAGGTACTAGATGATGCACCTAATGAGGAGCAATTTTTAGAGATGTCCATCCCATGCTGAGGCATCTGTCCTGTTTGCTGGGCTTTAGTCGTCACTCCGATGTCACCTGCTGGGTGATATCTGTGGCACGCCGGAGCATCACTCCAGGTCCTCAGCCCTCCGAAGGTGCAGAAGGGCCCTTGGTGTTGCAGAGAAAACAAGTGGTGTTTTTTTGCAGCTGTTTCTTTACCCAGTTTGGGGTAAGTTTGGTGCATTAAGTATCTTCTTAAAAAAAAAAAAGGTGATTAAAATGTAAAAAAGTGTCTGCAAGGATATTCTGGAACTTTGGAAGCTCATCTTATTATTAGTTTTCCTCAGATCTCTAACTACAATTGAAAAGCATCAGTCAATAAATTGGAACAAAATCCAGGCAAAATTTCTCAGCTGACTGCTTGAATTAATTACGAGGCAAGGAGGCAAGTTACTTTATGAGCAATAAATTTCTTTATTATAACACAGCTATGGGGCACTTTAAATTTCTCCATTGCTTGACATGCCTTGGACAAAACCTGATCTCTTCTAAAAGATACGTTTAATTCGATTGATGCAGGAACAAAAATATTGTGGTGTCAGGGTTGTGATATACATTGGAGCTTGGTTTTTTCATGCCCTTGGATGAAAGTGAACAAGTCTTTTTTTCCAATTTCTGATCTATATATGAATAGTTGTCTTTTAGTTGGCAAATTTCAGTGAACAGAGACGTGTGTTTGAAGCCTGCAAAGACTGGAAGTCTCTTGAGATTATTATATATTTTTTTTAAATGAATGGTATTCAAGGTTTTTTTTCCCTCATACCCTTACGGGATTAAAAATATGTTTAAGTTCCGTCTCCTTCTAGGTTCAAGGCTGGTGGCTGTTTGCTCTGGAAAGACCACTTAAGCACTGAGCCATTGTATTATTGTAGCAGGTTGTAGCACATTCTCCGCTGCCTTATTAACAGTGCTGGGCAATCCAGTGTCACTGAGGTCTCCTTAGTTCCCCCCACCTTCCCCATGGCCCCATGATCCAAAGAGCTGTACACATCAGGGACAAGAAACGTTTCCCTTCCATAAGCTCTTGCACATTAATTTATCCAAAGGACATTTACATGCTGTTTGGGGGGTGGAAAGTGCCTTTATTTTAAAGCATCAGACTGGGATCTTAGAGGTTGGAGATGAGTTTCTCATTTCAACGTCCCCCAGCTTATCGCAGGGGCTCTTTGAGATTTTGGAGGACTCCTAGCTCCTGAGCACGCTGTGAGGAGAAGTGAGTTGTATGGCTGCTCGCATGCTGGAGGAGCCAGTAGTTGTAATTTGGCTGCTTGGGAGCGTGTCCCCACACAAACCCTGCAGTGGAGGGTGCCATGTGTGATGCGCCAGACCAAAAGCACTCAGTTTCCCAAAAAGGGGAAAAAATGAGGTGGTGTTAAATCATCTGGAACGTGGGATCCCTCTTTTGGTGTCATGCCAGGTGGCATCTGTCAAGGTGCATTCTGACCAGGATGCCTCCAAAATCTCATCTGTCTGGCTGCTCAAAGCAGCCATGAGTTTTGCTCTGTAAGAATAATGATGTTTAAATGCCCACCAGCATGCTGGTTTCACTGGGTGATGGCAGAGCTACGGCTTAAATGCATGACACGACCAGGGGCTTACGGATAGCACTGGGAGGGAGTAGTGAGGCAAGTGTCTCAGGGCAGAGGCTACAGGGGAGAGATGGTGCGGATGGGAATGTCCACAGCGTGTCCTTTGGGGCACAACTCACTGCTGTGTTATCTGCGTTTCTTTGCTTTATACTTTGTGATGATTTTCACCGTGTGTGATGCTTCCCCTCCTATAGGGGTTTCTGCCATGGTCATTCTCCTAGAGTTTGAGATTGCAGTGTCCTTCCACTGTTTGTGTCTCTTGGAGGAGAGGATGGAAAGGGCATAATAATAAAAGCATCTTATGGTAATAACCCCTTACATGGACTTGTTTTCATGTACACAAGGACCTGCAGTCCTCATTTAAAGCATTGCTCCTGTAGCATGGTACTTTTGGGTAAACATGCTTTTGGGTCTCTTCTAGCACAGAGACAATGTCTTGCTTGTGCCAACAGGAGTTACCCTGATGATCTGAAAGGAGAATTGGACCATTTCGTGTGTCCATCCTGTGTAACATGGCCAGTCAGAAATATGGCTATAAAATTACAAGAATTTAGCTGGAGTCCGCATGTAACTAAGCCAAATGGACACCTCTAGCAAATTAGAGTCCCTTCTCCAATTGGTGTCAGTTAGGTGGTCTTTGCCCTGCAGCACTGATGTGCAGAGAGAGCAGGCGGTCCTCAGGTCAGCTGTGAAACTGCTTCATCCTCCATGGTCACCCCTCTAGCACAGACAGATGCACTCTGTGAGTCACACTTCTACCTGTCCTCATTGCTTCAGACTGAATACAAACCCGTTTAATACAAACCCTCTTTCATCCAAACCACCCAGAGGGCTGGTGGCACTCCCATGGTCTCTATCGGCTCTGGAACCTGCCTACATCAGGGAAGATCTCTGGATCTTAGAGTTGTCAAAGCCTCTGCTCAAGCCAATTTCCTCCTGTCCCAGTGGTATGTCCTTAAGACATTTTTGGGATAGAAAATAAAACCATCTAGTGAGATAATCTTTTAATAGGACTTTAGTTGCTGAGATAGCCTAAAAATATAGCAGCCTTGTGCACTTGTGTCATGGTCTAAGCTTTCCTCCTTGAAGAGGTAAATTTAAGTGTCTCAGGAGGCATCTTAAAAATGTAACTCAATTTTTCCCTTCCACTGGGTTGAACAGAAATGATGGCTATCTCTGCTCTTTGGGTTAGCTTCCATTTAGCTGAAAACTCCCATTTAATTGCCTTGCTGATGTCACTAAAATGAATCAGTTAATTTGGGAAACAGTGACCTATTCAGCAAAGTAACCAATGACTTGTTATGCCCCACTCCTAATTCTGCGCGGTTGCAATTGCAGGTCCTCATACGAAAGTGGTTCGTCGCATTTTTACCAATAGTCGGGAGAGGTGGAGACAGCAGAACGTCAACGGAGCCTTCGCAGAGCTTCGCAAGCTCATCCCCACCCACCCACCGGACAAAAAACTGAGCAAGAATGAGATTTTGCGCCTGGCTATGAAATACATCAACTTCCTGGCCAAGCTGCTCAATGACCAGGAGGAAGAAGGAAACCAAAGGGGCAAAGTGAACAAAGACTCGGGGATAGTCCAGGAAGACCTCCTGCAGGACATGTTGTCTCCTAACTCTAGCTGTGGAAGTTCTTTAGACGGAGCAGCAAGCCCAGACAGCTTCACGGAAGAGCACGAACCACTCGATTCGAAGCACACGCGGAGCCTGCACCATGCCATTCTCCCTGTAGAAGGCAATGCGCAGCGGTGATGACCCTCAGCATCGCTCCCGACGTGCCAAGCGGGGAGGCGAGACCAGAGGTGTGGATGCTGGAACTTGTTCCCGTGGGATTTGTGACTCTGCCTTTCCCTGGGGGCTCAGGCTCCCCCTTCTCCCCAGCCTGGGACGGAGCGGCCGGTGTGTTGGCCGAGGACAAGACCAAACCAGATGGACATTCGGCATTTAGGTACGTGATCGTACAAAGAAGAAAAGCATTGAAGTAATCTTCATTGTACATACTGCTCGTGATGTGACTCTGTGGAGGGGTGGGAGGCGCAGCCAGCGCCTCTCCAGCACTGAGAGGGTTTTCAAACCATTTGACGATCGTTTCTTTTTAAGCAGTTGCCTGGCTGGGACATGAAACTCCTCTTTCACTGCTCGTGAAGGCCACTGATACTCTCCAGCTTCCTGTGGCGCTGGAGACTGCTGAGACCTGCCAGTGCTGCAGCATTTCTCCAGCCTGTGCCACATACAACTGGTCTGAGCAGGAGCTGGGGCCACGTGTTCCTGTTGTCTGAGAGCTTTTGACTGTATCTTCTTAAAGAGGTGAAAAAAATACCCTCAGCAAAAGAACTATTAAAAGGATTAAGACTTTTTATTTTTCTCTCTCTTTTTTTTTCTCCCCCTTTCTTTCTTTCCCTTCTATCTAGCTTTGGATTGTTTGGGGTTGTTGTATTTATGACGTGGGATTACTTCTGTTTAATGTTGTCATGCAGTATCCACGGAATGAAAAGGTACAGAGGTGTTTTCTGCCGGCCTCCCATGCCCTGATTTTTCTGCTGGTAATGCTCAGTGGGTGAGCTTCGAGCCTGCTGTGTTCTCCTAGAGTTTTCCTAGTGGTTTCTGTAGGGCTTCTCTCAAGGAAGATGAATTTCAGAACTGATAAGGGGAAAAAAAAAGTTGCTAGTGAAGCATCCTGAGGAATTTTTAATTCAAAGAGCAACAAAAAGGCAAAAGGAGTCAATGATGCATCAACAGTGTGCATGTACATAGGATTATAAAAGGGTTTTAATGGTATGCTTTGAATTTTTTAGTTTTATTGTGTGAAAATGGTGGTGGTTCAGCTGTGCCAATGCCCGGAGGCTGGACTATGGCGCTGGATTTATTCCAGCGTTAGGAGGGTCCTCACCTGCCGAGGCTGGTAGGAGGCCACAGCTTCTCCCAGTCTTCTGGGGAAGCACTAAAAGCACTGGGGGAATTTGCCTCCCTTCCTGAGTGCTCAGATTCCTGCAAAATTGGTGTCTGTGACCGAGTCGATCGTGCTGTGGGAGCTGAGGATCACACGGTGCCATCACCGCTGCATCAGGCCCATCTCACACCCAGTGCCTGATGAGGCGACTGCCCCAAGCCCATCTTCTCTCCCTTGGATGAGATTTCAAGGCAAGAAATCTCCACCATGCTACAATAATTAACGTACATCCTTTGGAAGGGAAAAAGTCCTTTGAGTGGGGACACCTTCCACCACACTCATTCCTTTTCACAGGTGCTGAGGTACAAGGAAACAGGATTTTGGAGGATTTGGGCGGGTGTCTGCAAGCCCGTCCAGGCTTAATTCAGAGCCCCATCATTTTCATCCCTGCTTGGTTTTAATTCCTCTTTGTAAATAATAGGTGGAAGGCTGGTGTGTGGGTTGACATGTTAGGTAGAATTAGTTGCCTGGGAAGGGGTCCTGGCCCAAGCAAGGGTTTCCAGCATAGACCTCAAATGCTGTGAAACAACCGATCTCCCCCATCTTAAATTGGGGGAAAGGAGGAAAACACCTTCCTGGGTCCTGATCACCCGTGTGTGGGGTTTGTCATTAAAGAGGGTTTCGTGCAGGGCCGGGTTAGGGGAGAGGTGCTGGCGGTGATGGAGCGATGCTGAGGAAAAGCTTTGGGCTGCCCCCGGTGCCAGGGGTAGAAGAGGTGGGTGGTGGGGGCCCGCCAGGGTGGGACAGGTGGTGCTGTTCCATTTACCACACAGGTAAAGCCGTTCTTGGCTTTCAGCATTTGAAATAATCGTGGGCTGGATGGGGTTTGACACCGTTTTAATTAAGTATTGCAAGAAAAAAACCACTGACACTTGGAAATTCCTCATTCCCCACAACTGTATTATTTTTTAAAAATGCTTTTGGTAGCTGAACAGTTGGGAAAATGGTACAATCTTGGCGGCACCCCCTGCTCATAGCCCTTAGCAGAGCGCACCGCAGGCTTCCCAGGGTATGTACAGTTGTACTTTAATTGTGATTTGAATGGTACATTTCCTCTGCCCGCCTCTCCTCCTGCCTGCTTCATCTCTTGCTGTGTGGACCGTGATCCCCAGTTCTGCTGGGAACAGCACTCTGGGGCAATGTTGTACCGTATGAGTGACTTCCCACCTTACGATTTTTGGGTTTTTCAGCCCCATCCCTTTCTTTGCCATCCTCCCCTTGGATTTCTGCATTTTTTCTGCAGAAACAAAGTAATCAGACCTGGTACCCTGAGTCTCAACCCACTGTGGATGTGCTATTTAGAAAACACATTTGTTGTAATGTGTGTGTATATATAAATATATATATATAT
>NW_010204793.1:0-15237 GCF_000695765.1 Mesitornis unicolor | reverse complement strand
CTTTTCCAGCCGAGCGATTCTGTGATTCTGTACTTGACTGGGCATTTCTGCAGTGGTTGGTTTATGACTGCTCTTCCTTTCAGATCAAGGAGCAGCAGCAAAGCCATCCTTCGGCTTCCTGAGCTCCAGTTCCTCCAGCACAGTTGTACCCACCACTTCAGCCAACAGCAGCAGCGTGTTTGGCAGCGCCATCTCTTCCTCAAATCCTCAGCCGGTTCCCGCTCCCTTCGTGTTTGGACAACCCAGCAACACTGTGAGCAGCTCTGTTTTTGGCAATTCGGCAGAACCTGCAGCATCTCAATCATTTGGCTTTTCTCAAGAAAACAAACCAGCAACCACATCTTCCAGCACTGGTTCGACAGTTGCCGCGTTTCTCTTTGGTTCGGGAGCCAGCAGCACCAATGCAGCAAATTCAGGCTTTTCCTTTGGAGCCACAACCACCTCGAGTTCAACAGGTACATTTTAAATAGATGTTCTTCTCATTTGTGCCATTACATAGTGGACTGAATATCGTTCACTGTTTCGTGAACATCATACTCTGGAGAACGTGTAGGCCAAATGCATGGAAGTAGAAAAAGGCATTGAGTATTTCTATTGAACAATGTAAATGGGGCTCAGTTTCTCACAGTCTGGGAAATACAGTTTACAAATGAACTGGCAGCAGTGTTGTTTTATGCAAAGGACAATCCTTTACTGGATTTCAGTTTGTGTAGGAATTTTTTACCATGAGAATTGATAATGTCTTTCTTCTCACTATCAGTCCAGTGCTTATGGTTAGAAAATGGATTACAACTTTCCTAATTTTTCTGTCCCATACCTAAAACTCTCAACTGTTGTAAATGATGTCAAGACTGGCAAAATCATTCCTTCACAAGTACATATAAACACAGTACCTCTGTGTTTAATTGCTGCTGCTTAAGGATTGGTTTCTAGTAAGCATTATAGCCAGTGTTTGTTGATTTTCCAGAAATTTAGAGAAGACAGAGATAAGGATCTCATTTATTCATGTTTTATGTTGGTTGCCCCACTGCATGAATTTAGCAGTATGACACAAGACTAAATGCACCAAATCATCTGTATTCCTGCTTGCCTAGCAGCATGTTGGAAATAAGATTGAACCTGTGAGGAAGAGACGTCATCTAGTTGGATCTGATTGCTTAACCTTGTCCATCACAGAAATTAAACTTGCACACTGTTCTTGTGTATCAGAAAGAGAGAAAACAGTCCTAAATTATAACAACCAGCAGATCAATTTAACATGCTTACAAATCAGTAACTTTGGGAGTCTTTGGTACTGCATTAGTAGGCAGTACCATATTTTAAACCTCTTCACAAAGGTTTTTGGTTGGTTGGTTGGTTGGTTGGTTTTTACGCAGAAGCCTGTATTAACTTTTACCGTGTACCTGTTTATCGTCTTGGAAAGAGAAACAGCCGGGCGTTCCAAGTTGTGGTGCAGTCGAGGGCATACTCTGTTGCGTGAAGGCGGCTTAAACTGCATTAATAGCGCTGTTCAAAATGTCCCCTTCTGCGCAGATCTGCTGCGTGCGTGCAGAGTCGCTGTTCCGTCATGTATTGTTCTTTCAATTATTTCTGCTGGCCACGCAGAGCCAAAGCAGCCAAACAAACGTGCTGGTTGTCTGTTGATGTTACGTACAGGATTAGTCTGCGCTGAACCAAGTTTTTGAGTACAGAGAGATCACTGCAAGCTTGGTTTGGCCTCCAGAAGTTGGTAATGGTAAACACTTGGGCAGGGAGGGGTGCAATTGCTGACAAGAAAGATTCATGTTCTCCTGATCTTAATAAATCAGGAGCTGTCTTTTGCATGTTAGAAAAATATGATCTGAATGAATATTCTCCATGTGTGATACAAACAGCTGTTAGTAAATACAAAATGCCATTTGTGGGAGCCTTTTTGCAGAATATGAACGTTAACACAGTAATTTGAGTCTAGACAACCAATGTGTTTACAATTTAATTTTGCCTGACCCTCATAAACTTGGTGTTTCTCATGTTACTTACAAGAAAAGGTGCAACTCCCATTATGGCTGACATAATATTTGTTTTATGTACTCACGCAATTAGTTTGAAATTAAAGCTACCAGACTTGGGAAACAAGTGGTTTTAGAACCTTTGTTTCCAGATTCATTCTCGGGCAAGGAAAAAGAACAAACCAGCATATACTGACGTTGCTCTTCTGTCCCCCAAGGGTCGTCCTCTTCATTTCTGTTTGGCTGTGGGCCTCCAGCACCTGCTGCCGGCACAGCATTTGGCACCAGCCAGCTACCAGCTTTTGGCCAGAGCCAAGGGTCCAGCCAGCCAAGTTTTGGGTCGCTGTCGACACCGTTGTTTTCAGCTGGCGCTCAGCCTGCTCCCCCTGCCTTCGGCTCAGTGACGAGCAGCACACAGCCCTCTGTGTTTGGACAGCAAGCGAGCCAGCAGCCAGGATTTGGCTCTGGTACCCCCAGCACTGGTGAGTGCTGATCCTCCTCTTCCCTCTTGGTCTCAGAGACTATAGATTATATTTTATTTTTCATGAAGTTATATGGAGAAAGACGGCTTCATAAAAATAATGGGTACAGAGTTAATTAAGTAATTTGTGTCTCGCTCCTGAGTGTGGAGGATGTGCTGTAGGTGGGGAGCCTTCTCCACAGGAGACTTAGCAGACACGGAGGTTGCAGCACTGCCACTAAATACTGGGGCTTATTTCTTGAGAAATGTAGTGATTAAAAGGAAGTGTTGAAACCCATGGAGCATTCACTGGTAAGATTGTACAAACCCAAATGGCAGAAGCCTGCAAAATGATTAGTTTTGGAATTGTTAGAGTTGTTCTTAGTTATCTGACTTCATTAACAGGCTTTGGCAGTTTATCTGGATTGGGGGCCCTGTTGTATAAGAATATGGTCAGAAACATTTTTAAGCATTTATGGGTTAAGACTTTATTTTAAGTTCTTTGTACTAACGAAGTATAAGATACTATGGGAAGTGGGCAGAGAATGATCCTTATAACGTAAGTGTAAGAAGCACCTCTTCCAGACTAGTAATTATTAAAAAAGAAAAACACACTGCCAGAACTTACGTATTTGGTATCATGATGTCAAATACTGAAAGGGAAATGTCTCATTTTCTCCTCCCAGAAGTTTTACAAAATAGCCTCTATTAAAAGTAACTGACACTTTTGTACTCCTCAGTAACCATGTTACTCAGTCCGTCTTTTTGTTAATCAGGGAGCAGTGTAAAGATAAGAACCTCCCTGGATTGTCTGTGTTGCTTATTACTTACTTTGATGGTAGAAATTTTATTTTATTTTTAAGATGAGGTGCTGTGTTAGCACATGAAATGAAAGGGAGTTCCCCAGATCAACTGCATGAACACAAGGAAGTTTACTTGAATATAAATCTATATGATTCAATACTATAATTTAAGACTTTTATTAATAAAAACTTCAGTATGCACAGGTATGAACTTAATGGCGGTACAGAAGTTAGCAAACAATTCCTTATTGGTGTGCCAGCAGCGTTACTTTGAGGATCTTTTTGTGATCCTCTATTAAAGTGAGTTCTTCTGTGTACCGTCCCTGTAGTCAGCTGGCGCTGCTGCACCCCCCACCCCCAACTTTGTTGTCTTGAGCGAAAAGAATTGATCAGAGACAGTGGGAAGAACATGAGGATTTTGCTGGAAAGGATGAATTCACATTGCAACTTTCTTACTCCCTTCTGCTTCTACCCCATCTTCCCAGGTTCAGTATTCCAGTTTGGAAGTAACACTTCTAATTTCAACTTTCCAAATAACCCAGGAGTGTTTACTTTTGGTGCAAATCCTCCTGCACCAGCAGCACCGGCACAGCCTTCTGGCTCTTCAGGATTTTCGTTCAGCCAGCCTCCAGCATTCACAGTGGGGTAAGAGACCGTATCAGAATTTCACTTGAGCTTCGGGTAATATCAGAGGACAGTGTTCAGCCTCTGCTGCTGTTAAATCAGGAGGTGTTCAGATGAACCTTGGAGTCTGAAACTAGATTAAGCGTCCTGCCTTGTATTAGCCCGACTGGCTAACTAAGCAACGGTATCTGTAAAGGAGCCCCGTTGTCAGAAATATCACACAGCAACGTATGTGAAATGGTCTTGTTCTCGAAAGGTAAAACCCGTATCTAGCCATTATGCTGCTGCTTTCCCTCTGAATGAGAGAGATGTAATTGCTTTTGGTTTCGGGACCTCTCTTCCTCCTGTTCATCATGTGCCATGTGTTGCCAGCTGGTAACTAGTGAGACAAGACTATGAAAGAGTTGGAGTATCTACTCAGTGCTGCTACTGCATTTTCAGCTACACTGTCCTAAACTCTCAACTACTAATTTCTTTTGATAGGACTAATGGGAAAAATGTTTTCTCTGCCTCTGGATCTTCAGTTCCTGGTCGGAAGATAAAGACTGCAGTTAGACGTAGAAAATAACCGCCCGGTTGGTAAAGCAGCTTTGGAAGCAGCTACTACCTTGCATTGTTCAGCTGTTGGGATCGTACCTCATGCTGGGTTAGCTGAAGTCAGATCTGCCTAAAGGAATAGAAAACTCTGCTGCCCTTCCCTCCCCTCCCCTCTCCCCGGTTAGATTCTTTTGGTAATGAGTAGCGTTGGCAACGGGGCCGTTCTCAAGCAAAACTTTTAGACTCCAGCAAGTTCCTTCTTTCAGTGACTCGGCATGGTCTGGCTGTAGCCGTGAGCAGAGCCTGCACAGTGAATGGCTTGTACAATACCTCCTCATCTGCACCACTATGTGCGCTCATCTGCGTTTACTGACGCCTCGAAATTGTAATTATATCGGCGAGGGATGCTGTATAGAGTAGAGAATGTTGATAACGAATGATTTCTATGCTGAGTTTGTGCTGGTGTATGTGTGAAGTGAGTGAGTTTGAGTGTATCGTGCACTAAAATTTTCTGATAGAGGAAGACTGATTAAAGGATGATCCATGCTAAGGACTTGTTAGATCTGTAGTTCTTCATTTAATAATTATACGCTATTTCTATATTTTCATTCTTACAGCCCTTTATCACCTGTCTCGCCTTTGTTATTTTATTATGAAACATGTGTAAATACAATTTTGTTTCTCTATGTACTTTTTTGGCATAACAGATCTGTGAAATGGAAATTTTAATTTTGTGTGTTACAGCCATTTTGTTTAGTATTGTCTCAGATTTTATGTAAATCCCATTATTCAAAGTTGCCTAAATCCATTTAGAAAATCTTTAAAATTGGGAATTCTTAAAGTAAGTTTATTGGCTTTTCTGATCCATTTTTGTTTGGACCAAAAACCAGTATTGTACAAAGTATTAAGTATATATTTTTATATTTACTGAAATGGACTGTGGTGACTTTGGATAATAAGGAAAAGTTTAATATTAAAGCCATGTTTATTACAGTATAATTAACATGTTAAACCATGGGATAAATGCCATCAATAAAAACTATGAAATACTGTCTGGCCGTTTTAACTCTTCGTGAAGGCAACTGCAGCTGTAACTGTCCAAGATGATGCACTCGGCCTGAGTGGTGCAACGTGCTTTCTATTTTCCACTATTTGCTCTTTGACAGTGACCCTGATTTTAGAGGCTGTTACATTAGGTAGAGGTTCCCTGCTAACAAGGAGAGTTTTATCGTAGACTTAACCTTGGAACCGTATGTCAGTGTGTCAGCTCTGTCTGCAATGTTTGCTTTAAATTTTTATAGAGCTATTTTAAAAAAAACCCAAACAAAACTAATGTTATAAACATTCACCACCATTCTAACTGAAGAGGAAGAAGTACACCCAATTGTAAACGAGTCATTTGGGTTGGTTTTTTTTCCCCACTTCTGTAGTAGGTAGAGGAGCTTCTTGGAGAGCAGATGTTATTCTAGTGAAACAAGAGGAAATGCTCTACTTTGTCTGGGGACCACAGCTCAACTTGTGTTAAGCCACAGCATGCAGTTTATGGTTGAGATTCAGTTGCTTGCTACAGCTAGAACTGAAAACTGTGTAAGCTGCATAAGCTTTACATGTCTTGGGCTGTGTCGCTGGGGTTTTTTGCTTGCACTTCTGCCCTTCATCCCAATGCTGCTCAGCACTTGTACAGCTATAGGTGCCAGCGTTATGAAATGAGATACTCTCCTAAGCATGAAGTAGACCTGACTTGAGGAAAGGGCCAATTTTTGTTACAGTGGGAATCTTACATGTGTAGAGCTCCAGTTACTGTTTCTACAAATAGAAAATACTCAGCAACTAGAGTTGAAAACCACACATGTAAGCTGCTACTTAGTCACATCCTGCCACTGTAGCTGTGGAAGGATTATATGTAATTATGTGTTTCTAGATGTCTAAATCTGGAAAATGCCAAAAGTTTTACTTTTTTCCTTAGTAGCCCTATTACCTGCCAACTACTCATCCTACAAAGAGCAAAAAGCTGCATCTTCAATGCACCTTGCATGAGGGGCAAACTAAAAGCTAGCATTTATAGCAGCATAAGGAATACATATTTCCATGGACAAGCTCTGTGTTCTTGTACTGTAATTTTTTTCTTTCCCTGCTGTGGAAGGGGTGGTATTTTCCTACAGGGTAAGAGATACTTTCCCTTATACCTGAAGTAGTAGCAATAAAGTTTCAGCCAACTATGCTGCTTTTCCCTTTCCTCCCCTGTTGTTTCCCACCCCCTACCACCATCCTGAAGCCTACTTTCTTGGTCAGTGCTACAGTAAAAAGAACAAGAAGGGTTTTTCTGTATTCATACTGAAATTGTAAATAGTGAGAACTCCCCCAGAAGGGACTTTAGTTAGTCCATGCCTGAACTTCTAACTTCAGTGCTTAAGTAAGTCAACAGTGCAATTCTTTGAAAGAACAGTAAATGCCATCTCTGAGGTTCTCTCTCATCTAAATAGCTTCACTTCACATGGTCTAAGTCTCAGAAGGGTGCTTTATTCAAGTCTTATTGCCATGTATTGCTTAGACATTTTCCATCTTGTGATGCACATCAGTAACAACATGAGATGCTAATGGTACATTTAAGATGCTAAAGTCTTTTTGTTTGGTAATACATTATTAGTGTAAAACAACAGTCACCCTTAAAGTGAGGTATTTTGATGTAGGTACACTGCATTCCTAAGAGTCATTATCTAAAAAGGTAGTGACTTCATCCTGGAGAGGTAACTAATAGGAAAATGTCATTCTCCCACTATTAAGCAGCTGAGCTGGTCCTGAAACATCACTGTCACTGAAGATCAGAACACATACACAAAACATTGTATTTATACACAGACCACCACCACTTGTCAAACTAAAATGCTGCAGAATAGGAACACATTAATTATTTCATGTGAAGACAAGAGAGCTAGCCGTGCTCTCAGACATTTCTATTGTCAACCAAACCACAGTCCAAAACAAGGTAGGGCAAGAACTTCAGCCCCTGAGTGGAAAGTCAGAAGAACACACAAAAACTGGCTTCTAGAAGAATTCCAAACTCTTACTCAAATTTTAATAAAACATTAAAATTGTTGCTCATATTCCTTTCTCAAGATACTTATAACATGAGAATAAACAAATTATCAAAGCTATGTAATCATGCAAAATATTAGGCTTCTTTATTTAATATTTAAGTTACTCTGAATATACAATTAGCCAGAACTGTAAAATGAAAGTAACCATTATTTGTACTTCTGTAGATTTACACCCATAACACATTTCAGGTAATATTTTCCGCATGCTCCTGAAACACATTCAGTGGTTTTGCTTCGTATTATATGCAGAGATAGACAAGTGCTTTCACTCCAAACAGAAGCAAAAAAGTTTCCTTTCATTAGCATGATCTGTGCTGTTCACAGCTCCAAAATTATTTACACATGCCAATTCACTAACGCTGCAGTGTAACAAACCTTTCCCGGAGAAAAAGCAGCTATTATTATTTCACCTCTTTATAGCTTTGACATGTGAAATAAGTGACAATGTGTGAGACAATCATGCATAAAACTTCCTATCAACGTTCTGATAAAATACTTAGGTGAGGGAATATGATCTGTGAAGCAGTAATAATAAGGGACGTGATAACCACTGCTCGTCTCTCAACACACATGGCAATTTAACACCATTTGCCTTACTGTCCAGTACTGCAGTTCTTCTCCCCAGCATTTCGCAGATGACTTAGGCAACTACTTGGAAAACAACTTGATTTTCTAGTCGCCTGCCAACATCCAAAACATTTCTTTTCAGGTGGAGTATTTCTAGGTACTTCCACAGACTGACGAACAGAAGAGCTCCTTCCTGCAATACAGCCACCTTTTTCCTCGTCAATCGGAGGTTAATACTTCCAGATTTAATACATGATGTTTCTCCCAAACTTCTTTGGCATTTATGGAAACTCCAATACTTTGAAGGTACCTGCTGGCATCATACTGCAGCAAAACATTTTCTTTAGCTTCTGGGTCGGTTCCTATTTCATTTGGGCAAAAGACACAGACACCTCAAATTCAGTTCTGGGGGTGGGAGGGGGTCTTTAAAACTAGTCTGGAAATATCATCTTTTGGTATCATCTGACTCCGTTTCTTCTTACCACAATAGTCCCGGCTACAATATCATAGGCTGTTCTGTTATGCTGGAAAAACAGCAGTGTAATGAACGCAGGAAAAAATGAAGCAATAGAAAAATTCTTGATCAAAGCTCGTATTGTGGACCTGAAATGAGAATAAGACATTCAGTGCCTTATTTTTACTTTCCTGCTTATATTAGTAGGTAGTTTACTTTCAAGTTTAGCACCTCAGTTTTGCACAGCACAGAAACAAACCTCCACCATTTAGAAGAGATTCTTTTACCACCTAAATGGAAAAATATTGACATGATTGAATAATGGCCGTTTTATTCTTAGATCACAGAATTTGACAACAGATCTTGCAATCTAATTATTGCAAAGGCCAGTAATAAAGAAATGGCGTATTCCCTTCCAAGTCACACACTTTTCACACTGCTAACCTGAAAGCAGCGTGGCTGAGCTAAGAGCACTTACGTTGTCATGCTGACATTAGAGGACGGAATGACCAACACGCGGCTGGGCGCAACGAGTACGGATGTGTCACACGTCACGACTCGCAGTCCAAGCAAGAATTTCCCTGGGGTTGCTCCACCCGCTCCCCAGATACAGATTATCTGTAAAAGAAAAGTTATTTCAGTTCCGCCGTCGCTTGGTCTAGCAAACTTGGTTTTTGTCAAAACTGTGTGAAAGTCACAAGCTTCAACATAATCCAAAAGACTATAAAGAGGATATACTTTATAGACCAACGGTGACAGAATTTTTTTAAACGTTTATTCAAAAACTGACAACTATTAATTCCAGAAGTTGATGTTTATGAGTAGTTACCTCATAGAAGCAGACTAATAGCCTGTAGATGAGAGCTACCACCATCATTTTCTGCAAATCTTCCATGGATGTATCTTCATCTATTTCTTCTATGATGTAATGCATGGCAAATTTTGAGATGTCCCTGTATAAAATAAGACTGAACTTCAAAACCATCCTTCTAGTACCAATGTTACGCTTTTAGTACTGGAATTCACTCACTCAGCTTTGGCATTAGTAAAAAAACAAAAGCTCCTCAGCTTCTCTGATACTAAACAAGCCACTAAAATTCACAACAGTAGGTTTCTTTCTGAGTTGCTGCTTAGTTTGTTTCATCATTTTCATTACAAAAAGACCATTCTTTATTACTACTTTCGCACAATGCTGGCCCTGGGTAGGGAGCTGCAGAACTGTTCTGAAAATTAAAGAAGAGATTCTGCAAGTGATCATCTCACTGTATAAATGGAAGGCATCCCAGTCTCTTCCTCACAGGAACTCTCGAGGAAGAGGAAAAGGCAGCACTCTTCTCTATGAAGGGAGAAGCTGCAAGTCTCCCTAAACAAGGGAGACCTGGTGTCCCTGGCATGGTCAGGGTTCTTCATTCTCAGTAGTCTTTACTGCTGACCACACACACTCTTGTAGAGGCAGGCACCTTGGCATGCAAGAGGAAGTTTTTAACTTAAAGCAACTGAAACCTCAGCTGTTTACCCTAACAAACATGCGCTAAGCATCCATTTGGAGTCTATAGTCTATTTTCACACGATAAACTCTACCTGGAATGGACGCACTTGCAACATGTATTGAGGCAAGGACTTTTCACTTGCCCATCTCAGTGAGAATTACTACTCATGTAGAAATGTACAGTCCCATTTAAAAATGGTCCACCTGTGTTTGTAGTACTTGCCCTCCTCTTCATTTAGATTTAAGGATTGAAAAAGATAAGGAATTAAGAAAACAGCATGGCACAACCTGCATTTCCCTTCAACACAACCTTGGCCTGAAGTCTCTGTCCTGAGCCTGCGAGGATGTATTTTTTCCATGACAAGTCCTTCGCCTACCCTCAAGCACACCTTATCTTGCAAGCAAAAAAACCCCACGATGTTTCTCTGAAGTTACTTGTAAGAAACTTATTTCCTCTTGCAAAAGTAGCAATATTGAATACACTGTAAGTTGACTGAAAAAGTTTCCCTCTCTTTCCATCACCTTCACTACTTTACAGAAGTAGTACACATATAGTTGTTCCCCATTGTTCCAGCACTTCACTTTGTGTCATTCTCAGTCTACGTGGAAACAAGCTGGAAATACAAGCTGTCGGGTTAGAGCTGCAGCTTTCGGCAACCTAACAGAACTGAGAATTTGGCATTTTAACTGCATGCTTATCTGAATAAAGACCACTGTTCATTTACATTGACACATTTATTGTTTTGGATTTCGCCCTCTTCCACACACCTTTCGAGCAGCAGTTTAAGGTGTCTGAAAGATGTTATCCATACAGTATCGGTTTACAGTCAGTCAACATTTGCAAGGTTCTTTAGCAGAAAACTCAAGACTCTGAAATGGGTTTGTACAGTCATGGAATTACTGATTACACCAAGCTCTCACCTCCTAACCAGACTGAAATATTTGATTGCACCAACCCAACACTGAGGAAACTAAGTGAGCTATGGAATAAGGTGCCTACAGTTAACAAGGCAGACAAAGAAGAAACCGTTTGTGAAATAAATGATTACATCCGAGTATAAGAATGCCAAATGCGGAATCTTTCAGTCTAGTGCATAGTCGATAGACCTGATGCTTAACGATACTCCAGCATGGTAGCATTCCTAGCAATCAGGCTATATTTTAAAAGTACATACATATCTGACATGCAGGATTGGATTTTTTTGTTGTTGTTGTGGGTCAGTGTTGTTTTGGCCACAAATCTAAAACACAGCACCACAGGAGACACTACAAAGAAAATTAACTCCATCCCAACTGGATCCAGTACAGTGTTAAAGGCTGTTTAAAGAAACAAATGTATTTGTCATTTTTTCTTTGACAATTTTAAAGGACTTTTAAAAAATCTTGCTATGGCACCCCAGAAATAAGAATGCAAGTCTAATCTCTCTTTAGTAAGGAGTTTGTGAGCCTATGGAGACACCTGTACAAATTATTTGTTTCCTGACCCCCAATCAGGAAGTATTTAAAAGGAGGTTAACCTAGTGGTGCTTCTTCCTCAACTTCTGACAGTTATTAAGTCCCACCATACGCATAAGCAAACCATATGTATGTCACAACACCTCAAAGAGCACAAAGAGCTCAAAGCTATGTATAACAAAGCATTTAACTGTTCAACTTACTTTATTCCACTGAGGTGCATAATACTTAAAACAATGGTTGCCTTTATAAAGAACAGAATAAAAAAATCCACCATCTCTGCTATGAACCTGTGTGCCAGCGAAGGGATTACGAACTCCCGACCTGTAACAGAAACAGTTAACATTACCCAGATTTTACTGCACTCACACAAAGTTAACACCATCAGCTGCAGAACATCTCACATTAACCTCACTGCAAGAACATAATCAAGGCCTTGATCTCACATAATCTTTGAGAAAACTTCTAAAAGTATATAAATAAATGATGATCTGAATTGTTTAAACTGAGTTGTAAGAACTTTCTTAAATTAAACTCTTTCAGTCCCCTCATGATCAGGATTACACACAAAACCCCACCACCCCAGAGAGCCCAAAGTACATTGCAAATGCATTGATTTTTGTGTTCTTTCATTTAGAGCAGCCTCACGGAGAATAGATTTCAGTAAATCTGAGAGCTCAGATAAAAGGAAAATTGGATCTTAGATCCACCACCACTTTTCTATCGCGCAGCAGTAAGGCTTCCGTATGTACCAAGTACTGGCTCTCTGAAAGTAAAACACAGCCTATGCTGTCCCAGTCAGACTCAAACAGGAGCAGATGAAAATAAGAGTCATCCTTGACATAAACATTCCCATAGACTACTTATTACAATAAAAAGCTGCCCTTCTGAGCCAGAAAATGTAACACATTTCTCCTATTTAATTGGCCAAGTGCAAATAGGGGCAAAGTAAGCGGTCACAGTGACAGGCTTTTGTTGCTAATGCTACCTCAGATGATCAAAGCAAAGCAAACACTGAAGAATATCTTAGAAAGTTTCCAAAGTACAGTGCTGCAAAATAATTTCTTCTGCATGCATGTACCCCTCTGTTTCCCAGAGGGCAAACGCGACTCTCACATGAAGCCAGCAAGGCCTCGCATCAAAACTTCATTCAGAAATACCCAAGTACTACGAGATGTAACTTGTGCAAAACAGTGACTGGGTTTGTCAGTGTTTCTGTGAATGTCAACCCACACACTGGGACAGGAGAACAGGAAAGGGAAAAGAAAATCCTTCCTCTCTCTAATCCCAAAAAAGTCATCAAGTTTCACTTAGAATAAGCCTGCACAGTTCAGCTGCTGAGACTTGCTGCCAGTCCTGGCCTTATGAGCTATGCCAGCAAAGCCGAAAGCCCACCACACTTGGGCACTTTTAAAATGGGGGAAGTATAACAAAGCAGTGATTAGGTAAGAGCAAGTTCTTACTTAACATACCTGAATTTATATATCTTTATTTCATACCTGTTTCGCTGATAACTCGCCACTGATACTATCAAGTAGCATGACTGTTACATATGTAATGCTAAAGTGGGCATGAGAATTAAATCCAAGTTGTCAATTAAATTCTAATTAAAGATTCTTCAACAAAGGCAGAAGGGAGCATAGCCAGTCCCCCAATCCCAGTTTGGGCATACCCCACCAGATAAAAGTGATCACTTGCTCTGTTAAAAGGAGCACATTCGTTGAAGTAGGCGGCATAGTTTAATCTTAATATATTTAGATTCCATGACTGAATAAGGAAAAAGCTAAGTGGGGCTAAGAAAAGAAGTATTCAAATTATGCTGAAGTCCATTAGATTAAGAAACCTCAGCAACCCTCAGATGCTGGCAGATTTGCACTGCAGTGACTTGAGATGTTCCTCCTTTCAAAGATGCACTCTTTTGTCAGGGGTTCCCATTTGTATGGCAGGGACAGCCAAGTGCAACACACATCCACCTCAGCCCAAAGTCACAGATTAAATGAGCAGTAATGATGGGTTTGCACCACTTGGCCAGGCAGAGCAGGTGAGGCCTGAGCATGCTTTTTGCTCTGCTGTTCCCAGCAGAAGAGCAGTAATCTCCTGCAGTAAGGCAGGGAGGGGCAAGGGGAGGAAGCGTCTTAAATCGTGACGGCCATCCACGAAAAGCCTGCTCCTGCCCAGAGTCTTGTTAACATTGGTGCTCTGACACACACCTGCAGGCAGATTGAACTGGAAGAGGCAGTTTCCAGTTCCACTTTTGGACACCCTGATCTACAGTCTGCAACATTAACATAAGCTATCGCTTACTTCAGCTGACGTAAGCGCACCGGGTTGTAAACTGCAGTGGCACAGGGACAGATCCATGACCCACCTACCCTGCCAGGCCTGCTGTGTGGGCAATAATCAACAGCAGAAAAGAAGGAGCTGTAATCGCTTTAGCCGTTCCAGATACATCCATTTGCAATCTGGAGCCAAAGCACAGGCACAACAGTCTTTGTTTATAACTGTATTGTATCACTATACTACATACCGAGTTCCTTTAAGAGGTCTGGACATTGCAACAGTATTTAGCATTCAGAATAACCATGCTCAGCAGTGTCAAGTGCTATGCATGCCATAAACTACACTTAACATATGGAATTAGTTCCTGAAGAACTAGGTTAAAAACCCAAGAATCATTTCAGTGTAGCCTTTGTCCTTACCCTCTTTTTCAATGACTGGCAATATCTGTAATATACGCAATCTGTAACTCAGAACCAGGGCACAATTTAGAAAACCACTACTTTATGTTACAACCTTGTTTAAACAACACCTGCCCAAAACCACAAGATAGATGCAAGTTCAAAGGCTAGATTCCCTTCCCTTCAAAAGGAAGAAAAAGCAACTAAAACCGTTCTCCTCTCACACACAGCTACTAAACTTATAAATAACGTTACAGACAAGTAATGCTGTACTCTGCCCCGCGGAAAGAAAAGAGATCTGGCTTTTCTCCAAAGTTTCTTAGCAGTGTTCTGCTCCACGGTTTTCTATCATTGCTCAAGCTGCTACCATTCAGGGAATGTCACCTAGGCACTCCTCTACTTGTTAAGAAATGTTTATGTGCTCCAGGTTTTATCTCTGATGTGATCAGGGTCAGTTTGTCTTCCTCTTGAACAAGTATAAACACAAGCACTGCTATGCACTGTCTTCAACATTTAGAGCTGTAACAGATTTTATTTATCTCAGGTTCTGTCACTAGGCTCCTGAATGCAAGCCTGTTTTTACTTCTCCACTTCAATTTCACTAAATTATTTCATTTGAGCACCAAAAGCCCACTAAAACTGATATAGTTAGTTTAGATTTCAACACCCAAACAGGCATACTTATAAAGCTAGACTCATTACAAGCCTGTGACAACCAGAAAGTTTCACCGGAAAAAACAAACTCCTTCATATCCATGAAGACATCTTACAAGCACTAAAGGGATGAGCTGTACATCCAAGTTAACCCTCTCAAACCTGGTTATGGATCAAGTCCTGGATTTACACACTAGGCATTTGGGCTGTCACCGTTTACAAGGCACAGCCCCACGCCCAGCTCTGCAGCCCACAAAACCGCAGCGACCCCCAACGTTGCAAACCTTCCCCCCTCCTCCGCTTCCTTCTCCGTTTCCCAGCGGGGCGGCGGCGGGGCCGGCGGAGACCGAAGGCGCTGCGGGCAGTAAGCCAAGCAGCACCGGGGGGGGACGCCTCTGCCCCCGGCCCCCTGCTTATCCCGCACGGCAGG
>NW_010204792.1:18044-19474 GCF_000695765.1 Mesitornis unicolor | reverse complement strand
GTACTCATTCTAGGGGTTTATCTAAGTTTATTTAGGAAAAAAAAATATAGAGAGAAAGGACTGTCCTGACGCTGGAGTGGGACAGCCGTGACTGCTGCTGCCGCCCGCCGCTTGAGTGACAGCGAGGGGGGTAGAGTCGTTAATCACCGCGCCCTGGGAACCGGGCAGAGAGAGGGAGCAACTGCTTTCCGCAACACTTCCTGCGATAAGGCAGCCAGCGCTGGCACACGGACACGGCACACGGACACACGCAGACAGACACACACACACAAGAGCCAGCTACGCGGTGTAACGCTTCATGCGGCTGCAAGCGTGACCCGCAGCCCTGCACAAACGACACACACACCCGCTGTTGAGGGGTGCCGAGACGCCCCGGTTCCCCCTTCCGCACAGCTGACGGGAGCGCGCCTGGTGCCGGCGCTGTCGGTGATGCTCGTTCACGACACGGACCCAGCAGTTCAAGCCTGAACAAAAGCAGCCGGACCGACACAGCAGTGCAGCTGGGTTTGTGTTTTCTTTTGGTTTTGGTGTTTGTTTTGGGTTTTTTTCCCCCTATTTTTAATAAGGGCGATCCCGGCAAAACTTTCTTTGCTCAAAGTCAGCACGGTATAAAGCTCTATTAAGTCTTTAAAGGTCTTGCAAAGAAGGTAGGGAGGACAGAAATACAGGCATGAACACCAACACGTCCCCGTATCATCCGATAACTTCCCCTTCCACGCAGAGCACAACATAAGTTTGCTGATCAACAGCTTTTCCCCTGTACCAGAGCCAAGTGCAGGCAATTACTTACACTTATGTAGACTTTTAGAAGAGATAACAGCTCTCTCTATTGCAAAGGCACTAGCTGGGGTTTGTTTAGGGTTTTTAACTCTTTAAAAAAAAAAAAATTGTCTTCCGTTACTAAACTGGTTAAAAACCAAAAAAAGGGTTTCTGTGCTGGGCACTGATCCACTCCACCCTCTGCCGAGCAGTGTGGCACCCAGACCTGAAAAAGCACCGGCCTAAACCACCCCACCTCGCTTTTAAAGAGTGCCTCAGCTCTCAGAAGCGGGCACCGTAACCGAGTCCCACCGGCAAGGCCCCGAGGTGCCAGGGCTGATGCGCCCGCCAGCCGCGCAGCTGCGCCCAGGCAGCATCGGCCCCGTGGGCAACGGCGTGTCCCGTCATGAGGCGCTCCAGCCAGATCCAAACCACTTGGATCCAGGCAAAACAAGCCGCATCGGGGCCTGTTGCTTCAACCAGCCGCCAAGATAAAGGCAGGAGCGATCTATGCATTTTTAATGCAAATGAATGCAGCCCTCAGGCTCTCAGCAAATTGCCAATGCATTGGGGATGCCCCTGCTATCCTAGCTTTGTTTCCACATGCGCTGAAAGTTGGTGAGCGCTGGTTGTGTTTTTCTTCCCACCACTAAAGGACACGGCACAGACAC
>NW_010204792.1:15562-18013 GCF_000695765.1 Mesitornis unicolor | reverse complement strand
GAAGAGCGACGTTTTCAGTAGCACTGCCAGCTGCCAGCATCTTTAGTGCATCTACCAGTGCCGTTTCACTGGTATTTCTTCTAAAACTGATGCTGGATAATTGTAACTCAGAGGCAGCATCTCTAGGCAAAAGAAGAATATACTACATTTATGGAGTCACCATCTCTGCATTCACTTTTTAACCAAAACTATCTGACCCTTACACATTTGAGGGAAAGGATTTCTGCGTACAAGATCCACCTGTATTTATAAACCAGGGCCACTTTACGCGCTGCAGAAGCATTACGTGACAGCAAATGAAAGAGGGCTTCCATTGCCTTAGTATGAATTCACACATCTGTTTAAACCAGATATTAAAAACATGATTCACTGTAATAAAGACATCCCAAACAACTATTTAAAGTGATTCAAAATACAACATTTGGGGGTGGGGAGTTGTCCATACAGTGCACCTACTCCTCCCCACCCCCCAAAAAAACACAAACTCCAATAATAATAATAAATAAATAACAACAATAATGGCATATATCTATACTTCATCCAGAAGTACAGCAGTGTTCCTAACAAGATTAGGTCTCACTTTCAGTTTCACTCACCACTGAACTAGTCAGCTTTGAGGACTGCATTAAAGAGATGTGGAGCGTTATTTAGGAGTTACAGAAAGTACATCAGCATGTTAAAGAAAGAAAAAAAAACAGTATAATCTATACAGGGAAATTATGGCTAAATCAGAAGATAGAAGTCTAATACACTGCTCAGCAAATCTTTTCCTTCCCACATGCACAACACATAGTAACAGGAGCTCTGAATACTTACTAAACTTAGGCAGAGGAATAAATGGGCATCTGTTGCATGATTCACAAAGCCAGAGAAAAAAGGAGCAGCAAATATTGCATGGAAGCCTCGGATCTCGGATCTGTGTTTGCCTCATTCACACCCTCCTCCTTTCACTGCACTTCAGTGTGAAGAATATGCCTTAGCAATATTTGTCTTAGAAATTCAAAACATTGCAGAGACCACGCTGCAGCAACAGATGAATCTGTTTCACATGCATTGACATACCTCCTCGGTGTCTGAAAGAAATTCCAGCTCCAGTCAACCCACAAGAGACATGTTGCCTGACTCTACCTTGACGGTATTGTTTATGAAGAAGATGTTTTACACACTCATAATGATTTAAGCAGCTACTTTGCATACATTACAGAGAGAACCTGAAACATGTGACCTGCTTCACAGGGCAGGATTATACCTCTGTTCCTGTTGTGTCATGTGCAACCACATTATTTCGTAGTTAAAGCCCAAGCGAGCACTCTGGTATTCCATTGCCCGCGCCGTGCATGCAGCGCGAGAGTTTCGGCGTGCCTCTGAAACCAAAGCTTAGCCTCCCAGCTTCTAAAGATAGACAGTTAAATAAATGATATAATTGTCAAAGGGGCTCAGTCAAACCTACCACATGGCTCTGCCCACTCAGGAGTATGACATTTGCTGGCAGACTTTTTAGGACAGGAAATCTTTCATGGTGTTAATAAATTTGTAACAATGATCATATTCTTAGGGGCCACTCCAATACAAACTTTCATTAGCAGTTACACTGCCCCTCGCAAAGCGCTGAGTATGTATGCGTGATCATCACCGGTTAGGAATAAACAGTAAGAACTTTGAAGCCTTTTTTCTTATGTCATTTAAAAAAAAAGTCAAAAGCTTTTCAGAAAAAAAAAAGAAACATCCGAAGAACAGCTGGGCTCATAGCCTGTCAGTGCTCCTTCATAATTTTGAGTTGTTTTTATTGATCTATACACTTCTTATGCACAATTTCATTACTGCTTTTATAATTACAAGATAATTAAATATAAGACAGAGCATGTATCATGCTGGGGAATCATTTAGCGAGTGAACTGTTGTGCTGAAAAGTGGAATTCTCTCTGTCACTCATGGCACGGTGATACATCAGTAACAAACACAACAGGAGCGGTTTGGGGGATGATCCAGTGGCCTAGGGAGCCACAAAGGGCACTGGCAAAACATAAGGTTCAGAATTAAATGGGAGTCCTGATGCACGGGCCGTCACACTTCTCAAACACATAAAATGAGCACGTTCACACACCGGTTTACCTCAACTTCAGAGCAAGTACAGCACTTGCCATAGAATATGAAAGAAAAAAGTCAATTTAAAAAACTTGATTGAAGTAGAAAGAGGAAAACTGGTGGCTGAAGGGGGCGGTATCTTAGCAGCGCCAAGCATGAAGGCACCAAAGCTCTGTTCACAGCTTTGCCACTGGCTCAGTCTTAACACTGCAGAGTTATTTAGATTCCCTGTGCCTCGGCTCACCCGTCAGTACAATAGGTATAATACTTCATCCTGTCCTTAAGAGGCAATTACTGCTTGTAAAATACTCTGGGAACCTTGATTAAAATGCACTGCAGCTCTGTGATAAGTATTCCCTCTGAAAG
>NW_010204792.1:0-15531 GCF_000695765.1 Mesitornis unicolor | reverse complement strand
TGTGCGAGCTGGGTTTTGATGGTGAGAAGTACTACCTGACGGCTGGAAAAGAAAAATAATCATTCTGAATGAGAAGTATGTGATTGACCTATGCACACCTGTAGGTGGATCCCTCCTGGAATATTTTCTTTTTTCTTTTTTTCAGTTACTATGTGTATACTGCAAAGAGAGGAGTAGTGAGAATGGATAATTAAAAAGCTTTTGAAAAGCCCTGGTATTTTCACCAGAGTATCACAGTGGGCCATCTTCAAGAACTCTGATGCAGAACTATATGTAATTAAAAAAAAATAATTATTTATAATGCTCTTCAAACCCTGTTTTCATTAAGGAGGGAAAAAAAAGACAGATCAATTTAAATATGAATGCTTTATTAATAAAGTTTTTTTAAACTGATGAGCATTCATTTTCCCATACAGTCGCATAAAGTCTGAGTAGTTAACGTAAAATATAATTATCAACATTTTAAACCACATTTTTCCCTTGAAAATAAATAAAAAAATAAGCACGCCAAAATCTTTTTTGTTCATTAAGAGCCAGATCCAGCAGAAAACATCTGCAGACTTCTAGACCAAGCAAGCCCTGGAAGGCCACGGGTACTGGCTGCACCTCGTGCCAACCCCAAAAATTTGGCTGGTTCAGAAAGATTTAAACAAAACAAAAAAAGCCCTGCAGCTTTACATGTCTGGGAATTGTGGAACTACATTAGGTTTATGAATAAAGAATAGAGATGAGGAGAAAAAAAACTTTTAAGAGGGAGATCCCTGTTTCTCCTGTCCTCCACCATTCCTGGTGCTAGATAGGGGCTCCCATCCCTCCCCAGGAATACCATGGAGCCATGTGGCCCAAAACACAAGGTCTACCTGCACCACCTGCTGCAGAGGGGGGTGGAGGGCCCCAAATCCTACGCTCACTCCCACTTTGGACATCCAACAGGCGTCCGAGCATCCAGCTCCCAGCCACGCTCCCGGGCGCAAGGTAACTGCCACCAGCAAACCCAGAAGAGCACTCCTGGGATGAGAGCCAGCCCGAGTCGTCCAAAGGACATTGCAGGGCCACTGCACCACTCAGCGCGAAGAGCCACCTCTGTGAAGGTGGCCCAGGGATGCACCTGTCTCCCCTGAGTCAGCAGCCTCTCTAGCCCCATGGAAGGACTGGGCCTCACAAACAGCCCTGGATTCCCACCAGGGGCTCTGCTACCACGGGCACCCAGCAGCACGTATTTAGATTTTGGGCTACCCTGACTGCACGTATGCAAACACAACGGAGGAACTGACAGCGCCGGCATGGCTGCCTGCTGAAATAAAGGAAAAGTTTAGGAAGTAAGTTTAGGATGAGGGCTCTGTTACCGTGGTGGACGAAAATTAAAGAACCTGCTGTTAGTGCAGCCATCACGCTACCACGGGCACCCAGCAGCACGTATTTAGATTTTGGGCTACCCTGACTGCACGTATGCAAACACAACGGAGGAACTGACAGCGCCGGCATGGCTGCCTGCTGAAATAAAGGAAAAGTTTAGGAAGTAAGTTTAGGATGAGGGCTCTGTTACCGTGGTGGACGAAAATTAAAGAACCTGCTGTTAGTGCAGCCATCACATACTTTGACTTTTGATAGAAATAGTGGATTTTTCAGACTAATCTTTCACTATGTCCCCCCCAGGAAAGCCAAGAAACCTCCTGCTGATTTAACTCATACCTTGTCTTCTGCCCCACTCAGAGGACCGGCCTACATTTCACATTGACGCCCAGCTCATCTTGTGCGGCTAGCCCCACGCAGGGAAAAGGACCGGGTGGGTATTAAAATATGAGCAACAGTATACCCATGTGTTCCGCATAAAGCCATCCCAAAATTTTGGTTTCACAGCATTCATTTTATACACACCTCCTCAAGAAGAACAGCAGCAGCAGTATGCTGCCCTGGTTAGCAAGATGTGATGGATGCAGAGAGATGTACTTAGGAGAGCACAGAGGGACTCTGTGCCATGACCGTGTAACTGCAGACACTTTGCAGGTGTGTATTTACAATGCTATTTATATAGCGCGGAAAGTGGACTACATTAATACACAGTGTCCATGATTCACTGTCATTAGTCCTACCTTCAATAATGTGGACCCTAAGATAAATAATATCACTAGAGCCGCTCCCGTACAATACACAGACTTGTTAGTTGAGTTATATATACAAAATTTCCAACTGCAATTGGAGATTTTTTTTTTAATTATAAAATGGAGTGAAACCTTTGTTTATGAGTTGAAATGAGCCAGCTGACACAAAAAGCAGCAAACTGAGAAGACAAGAGACTTGCATTTAAAATGCAGAATAAGTTGGCTATCTTAAATAAATAACATTAATCTGAATGCGCACTAAAATAAACCATGTATTTTAACAACACTAGATACATCACTTTTACCATTACCACTTTATATACCTGTTGGATTACTGCTTTCAAGGCCTTAGGAAATGTACCAGTGTCTTTGAATTAAAATGCACGTTCTTTATGCTAAATCTGTGAAGGTGCTCTTGTGGGAAACACTGCATTCTACATTAATTTTGTATTTAAAAAAAAAAAAGCTTACACAGCCTCAGAAAAAACAACCAAATGGCAAAAATCCCAGCTTTGTCCATTCATCCTTTGATACTGTCTTTGCCATAATAAAATTCTATGAAAATGTTGCCAGAAATAAAGTTAATCTCCACAAGGACTTTTTCATCTTTCTTTAAAACCACGAAGTAACTAGCCTGCAGTACCATCAGCCTTGATGCACAGCATGCTATAAAGATGAGATCCTTCACGTTTTTTGCCTGTGTCTAACATTTAAGGAGGAAAAAAAATGAAAAGGAAAAAAAAAACCCTTGAAACTCTAAATTCTGGCTAAGAAACCTCTTAGTAAGACACCAAGAAAATGTCTCACAAATCGAAACAGCAGCAAGTAGTAACATCTGTAAACTCAGAACTAAGGAGCCAGCATTTTCCATACAGTTTTCAGAAGTGTTTCAAAATGCTCATGCCCATTCTATAGCATGGGCACGGAAATCTTGAAATAATTGGATCAGTAAGTAAATTCACCATCTACTAGAAGAATGATTCCTGAGATAACTCAAGAAAGCAAAAGTTGAAGAGCTTGCCGCCAGCTAACCCGCCTCGGAAGTAAGAAAGAGCAAAAGATCTCCCTTTCATTAACGGGGAGGGGGTGGGGGGGAGAAAGTTTGGAAAAGTACACAATTAGTTAGCTTTGCAGTGATTAATTCAACAACTGCAAAGCCAAAAACAACTTTAGGCACTTAACCATGAAACTGTCAGCTCTCTTTGCTTGACGATAAAGCATGCAAAAAGTAAACATTAACTTCTGTGTTTTTTCTACGTGTGTATTCCATCATGAGAAGATGATAATCAAAGAATTACTAGGCGAGCTCAGCGGAGGCTTTTTACACTGTATTCCCTCTAACACAGAGGTGAGATGTGCCCAGATTCCCTTCCTTTTCCTCACTGCCAGCACTAACAAGACAGTTCATACCATCCACTAAAACGTGACAGAAGGGATTGAAAATCAGACTGAAAGTCTCTTCCCTGGGAAGCAAAGCACCCATCACAGAGAGGAAGCTTTGAGGATAAGAGGACCCACCACCAACCACATGCTCTCCTTATCAAGGCAAAAGCAGGCACAGCCCTTGCTCAGGCCAGCTCTCCCAAGGAAGCAAATGGAAGCTCTGCCCAAGTAAGGAATGCAGAAGCATATACTTTATCATCTCTTTTAAATAAACTCCAAAATTGAATAACTATTGAACAAACTGGAAAAGGGCAGGAAGCTGAAGAACTAATTAAAAAAACAAGTCAACGTATTTCTCTGACCTGCAGATATTTAGTTCAGGCACATTCTGCTTTTGGACAGGATGCCTTTGAGTGTTTTGATGGCTGCTCATAATCAAATGTGTCACTCACAAAATTATAGTGTTTGGGGAGGGTACTGGGCAACCGAAAATGGCTTTTGCTAGAAGTACGTCACAAACACATATTTTAGTCACCTCTGAATTGCACAGGACTTTGCCTCATCCCTTCGTACTGTCTGTGCGTGGTTGCTTCACAGTAACACAACTGCAGTAATCTGCTTGGCAGTAAACAGTAATCAGTAAATACTATTTACTGAGCAGATACATGTCCCTGCAATTCCCTCAGCTCACCTATCCCCCATCTCTCCCTACCACCATCAACCCCCTCGCTCTGGGAAATTTTAGGAGGAAAATAAATAAATACAGGTAGTAAAACAGTGAAATCCCATAGCTGGCAAGGTTTTCCTTTCTGAATAGACAAATTCTTAACTCCACGCAGCTCCAGACACTGAAGGATTAGATCCTAACTAGGGAAAACACAGGAAAATGGTAACAAATATCACATGGTAATCCACGGGAACTTTGGTCCCAATGCGATTTTTCTATAGTATCCTACAATAAATGGCATTACAACATCCATAATGTCAGCTCGTATATCAGGGCACCCTCCCCGCTCTCGTTCTTGCCCGCCCTTCTTTCATGTAGTTCATTTTCTAAGAAAACGCACTTTTTCTGCAAAAGTCAAGTCAGTGCAGTCCCACTCCTGGCTGAAAGCAGCACAGGAGCTCGGTGAAAACTACCAGGGACCAAACCGCACTGCACGCAGCCGCAGCTGAGGAGTGCAGGGTTTATGGCAGCATCGCTCTGGTAAAGTTTCATCTGAAATTCCTTCTGACAGGACAAAGTCACAGTTTGCTGGACAGAAAAAATAAATAAATTGTATTCATATGCAGTAAGAGCACTTCATGTCATAGTGAATTTTACAATAACCTAGTTCTCTTTCTATTCAGGGATGTGTCTTTTGGGCAATAAATTCTGAAATCTTAAGAAGGTAAAGCTTGCTTAACCATGAGTCTCCTTTCACCCAGTAAAATAAATTCCACAGCTGCTTTTTCTTTCTCCTGTGACTATTTTTTAAGCTCCTTCCCACTGACAACTAGCCACTGCCACACTCCACTGCTGAAATAAAAATCTTTAAAATGCCAGCTTTTGAGATTTTTCATTTTGTCCCATTCAGGTAAAATGTTTTGCACCAGAAAATTCAGCAGAGCTGCCAGGTCATCTTTGTTAGTAAAGATTTAAAAATTTTCTCAATCAACAAAGAAAAAAAAATGCTAGACAAACACATTTTAAATGTTCCTTAGATAATGCAGTACCACAGCAAATCTCTAAGGAAAGTTAAGCTGAGACTGCCATGAACACCAAATAAATCTGCACCACTGGGATATTTAAGGTCCAATAAATCTTACTTTCCAATGGTTTTAAAAGTCCAGAAAACAGTTTTTCAACTCTAGACTTCGTCTGTTGTAACAAAACTGTCTACTTAAAAGCTATCAACCCAGACCTGCCATCTGTGAGAAATATTTTCAGAACATATTCAAGTTTGCTGAACTACCAAATTATGAAAACCTTCATTAAGAAAAAAACAAACTGCAAACACACATATATACATACATAAAAACCAACCAAACAACTTACTCTTTCTGTTTGCATGATAATGCTCAAGAAAGTTGGTTAAAAATGCCCCTATTTCCAATTCAAATTCTTATTAATTTATTTGAACTATCTCATGTTGCAGTCAACAACATGAAACCAACAACTAATTGTAAAAAACTAAAATGCAAAGCAATAAAATTCATCACAGTTCAGACCCGATATCCTGAGCAACAGCAAAAGAGCTAAGGGTTACCATCAACCCAAGAAATCACACAATTGTGCAGTTTATCTGATATTGTTAAAAATACTAACAATTGCTAGAAATAAAATAAGATGGTATAGAAAAGCATTTTCTTTACTATGCCGCAAGTTTTTGTGGTTTGGTTACATCAAAAGCACATTCTCTGAACGATGAAAGTCACTGCTTCCCTTGGCCTGTCAAAAATATCCCAATACCCGTGGCATGGCACACAGCTTTATGAGGACATTACAGCCTGCTTACACGGCTGTACATGTAATACTGGAGCTCCAGTCGCATCGCTGCTATTTCTACAAGTCTTTCAGAGAGCAACTGGTGAGGAACAAGGAGAAAACGTGGCCGTGAACCCAGTGAGTAACAGCAGGGCTCAGAAGCAGGTGTGCTACGTAAATCCACTTTTAATTTTCATTCCCCTTTGGGAAGTGAACTGATTTCAAACCAAAAGAATCACTTTTAAAGGTGACAGACCAAACTGTGGTCCTACAACAGAGCAGCTACCACTTAACTGTCCTAAGTGGGGCAGCAAAAATGCAAGATGGAGCTCTACAAAATGTTGTTACTGTGTCCTGAGTCCAGGGAACTACTTTAAAAGTATCAAACTGTAAGAGTGTAACATGGATCCTCAAAAAACACAGCTTGCTCTCAGTAAGCTGCAACGTAATTAGGAAGCTTTTCGGTGAGGATCAGATCCTACTCCAGATGAAGTTAGCAGAAGTTTTGTCCCTTGCAAGTACAGGGGAAGATCAAGGCCATAATCAGAGGGGTTTCATCAGTCTTCGCCTGTATCTACGTTTCACCCAGGTTGCCAGGCAAAGCAGTTAAGCTACACTTTCATAAAAATCACTTGCCTAAAAATTAAACCAGCCCAAAAATTAAAAAAAAAAAAAAAAAAAATCGAGCTATGCTAAACTTTTTTTCTTGCTAGCAAACTTTGTGTCGTAAACAAATGAAGGACAGTGATGCAAAATGGGTTCTAGCTGAGATTTGTAAACTTTTCCAGGAGTTGTAATATCCTGCATTTGATGACATCATGAAACTAACCACAAGTAAAAGTTGGTTTTCAATTTGTTCTACTTTTCCCTCATTAGTCTCTGTGTCAGAAATAGAATAAGAACCCTCATTAAGTCACATTAAATTCTTTAAACTTATTAAGGACTCAGAGAAAGAACAATACAAACACTGATGTTTCTGTAAAAAAAATTATGCAACACAGATGGACTTCCATTTTCATGTATTTTTAGAATGTATGTATGGGCATATAGCAGCTGAAGAGAGACTGACAGGCGTGAGAGAGAAACAGGGAGGCAGAGTAAGAGAGACAACAAAGCAGAGCATACCTTACATATGACAGAATGATACCTAGATAAAAGCGGATTATGCATGATCACTTCTGGCCTGATATAGATGAAGCACTTAATGCTTTGTATCCTGAACAGTGGCAGAGCAGGAGTCAGAGCCATACCCCACATTTCTTTTCAATTAACAATTCCTAGGGACGTTTTGCAGGGAGAAGACAACCTTGAGGGCTGCACAGCCAGCAGCAATCAAGTGGCAATGTAACTTTTTGTCCATGGACTACTTTGATTGCTGCTGCTGTAGCCTAATAGAAGAAGCAACACTATCTGGCTGTAGTTGCAGATACTCACGGTTGTGGACTTACAGGTAAGATCCAGGTGTGTGCAGAATTTCAACAGTCTTGGAGACTATCTCTGGGTGTGCAAAGGGTGGATATTTGTTAGAAGATTTATTGTAGCTGAATGACTCAGATATATGTTGTTGATAACTTCTGATCTTACCCCCTCATAAGACTGGAAATATGAGCTCAATGCCACAGAATTATTTACATTCCTACAGTATGCTCAAACAACTATTACAGGATTAATTTAATCCTTTTTTTTTTTAATGTGATAGACGTAACATGCAAATAGGAGTTTAGTTCTAAAGAAAACTCCAGATCTGAGTAACGGGGAAGGAGACTAATCAGACAGTATATACATTTCAGATGTCAGTAGCAGGCCACAGAAAGAAAACAGTATATACACTAGATGGGAGAACTGAGTTACTGTTTCTTTCCTTTCTACCACTGTGACAGCTGAAATGAGATGTGAGATTTTCACTGACAGCCCCCCCAGACCAGGGCATCCAGCGCTGGGTGCCAGGGCAGCGCGGGCAAGCAGCCTCTGCTCTGGAGCTCTCCTCTCCCATTTCTCGAGTGGAGCCAGATACTGTTTACCTGCAAGGCACATGGTAAGGCTAATCTATTCTCACAAGCTTTCGCCTCAGGTATTTGGGGCAAGGTTAACTTTATTAATTGTGTGTCTGCATGCTTGTCCATATCTACGTGTGCAGGAGGAGAAAGCTCGGCAACTATCAGCATGTATTGCATTTTTGGTTTATGTTCTAACTGCAGCTGGAGAACATCTGATGAGTATACTTAATGCACCTAAAAATGAGAATGCTAAATAAAAAAAACAAACTATACTCTGATTAGGAGACTGAAATTGGAGGTACCTTTCCTTCATTAACTGAATTCATGAAGCAACGTCTCATCTGCATGGTCGGTTTTGTATGATATTCCACATAACTCGCAGCATTAGCTTGAAGAGCAGTGTGTGAGAAAGTTAAAAAGATTTACACTTTGGAAGCACTGAAAACCTTCTACCCCCAAAGAAAATTGCTTTATCCCAACTCATTTAACTTCCATTAAACATTAAACCACATCTGCACATAGGAATTTTAGGCGATACTTGACTTCAGTATCTAGTTCAAACTTTTTTTAGGTCAGTCAACTGACCTTTGTTTTTTAAAATAATTCCAGTAAAGTCACTGGGATATCCAAAGGCAGTCTGCAAGGTATCTGTCTAGGCAGAGTACGCTATCCTTTTTTTTTTTTTTAATTAACTACTAGCAAGAATTCCCCCCTTGTTTTTCTTTTTTGTGAACCACCAAGCTGTATGTTTAATTTTTTAAGTTTGAGTATGTATTTTAGACTTGCAGACTTTGCAAAGTAGGTCAGGAATACCCAAAGGATACACATTTGAAGGCTACAGATAGCAGAACACACCATTTACGGCTTTGTATATACACATACATACACATTCTATATAATATAGATAGATAGATTCAATGATTTAAACACATTACATCTATACTGTGTATTTCAAGAACATTCAGATATTTACACTGTTAGATCACCACTCATTTTAGACCTACACTAATGCCAGCTGCCAAAAAAAAGTACACAAATCAAAATATGTTACCTTTGTTCAAACAATTCTGCTGTTCATTATATAATAGAAACTGTCATGCTTAATCTTCCAGGAACCAAGAACTGGACCAGAGGTGGCTTGAAACGGTTTGAGGCAAAACTGAAGCATATTGTTTAAGTAAATCTTGCTGAGAAGCATAAGCGCATTGATGATTTTTAACATCATCTTTTTTGGACTTTTTTTTTTTTCAGATATTTCAGTAAACTAAAAATGCCGGCATATTTTCAAACACAGAGAGATGAACACATCAGTGCTTTTTCTATAAAATTTTCAATACAAATTATATATCCCCGCCTGCATTGTCAGCCTCACTAAATGTAATGAGGGATCGGAAAAGGATGCTTGTGAACAGATGCCATAATGAAGTAAAATATACCTATAAAAACTACACATTGACTTTGAGAATACCCCAAAACTCAATTTTTCCTTGGTACTTCCAGTACTATCCAAGTACCCCAAGAGTTGTTGTGGGCACTAAGCTACAGGCTGCGATATTCATTTTCCATTAGAGATGAAAAAAATGCCAAAAACTGCATTCAAAAATATGTCTACAGCAAGATACAGGGAAATGTAGAGAAATGGCAGAAATGCCTTGAAATCTCCAGAGTCGGAACTTTTTAAACTTATATTTTGATCTATGAAAACACTAAGTTAGTGCACCTCACTTACTGAGGAAAATCTGTTTTACAGCATTACGATTCCAGGACTTCTTTATATTTTTAAGACTAAAAAAGGAAGTACTTCACAATTTCATCTTTAACAACACAGATTATACAATATTCATCAAGCAGACACAATCTTACTTACAGACAAACACAGGCACACACAACTCTGCAGAGCCCAATCCTGCAGCCTTTACTGAATTCAAAAGTCACCCTGACGTCAATGAGTATTTTTCAAGAATGAGAGTTGCAGGATCAGGCCCAAAAAGTGCTTATGAAGATGAGATGTTACTTCAACAGATATAATGTTAGATTAAATATAAAGATTGAGGCAAGACAAGTCTGGGGTTTAAACCCTAGGGAGGATTGACATTTAAAGTGTTGCCACTGGAATTATAGCTCTCCACATTGGGTGGGGTAACCTCCTACTGGGTGGAGTGTCTCCCCTAAAGGAAGGGAAAACTGGCACAAGCCAACTTGGGCTTTGAATGATTTCCCTATTTGCCAACTTATGAAGTCGTCCTGACGTCAACTTCGTCAAGAAAGTCTATTGCCCAACTCCATATTTTGCTGTAGAAAGTTTGCCTGTGTTCAAAACCCCAGCAGACATAGAAGAGAAATTGAGGAAATAAGCCAGAAAACTCTAAAGAAAATAAAGAAATAAGGAAAGAAAAGACAGTAGACCATATTTTCTGAAGTACAGCTATTAAAAAAAAAATCCTTTGGTTGGGTTTTCTTGTTTCTAATATCAGCTTAATACAAATAGATACAGATCACTAGAGACTATTACTAAATATATTTTAAAATCTGCTTTAGCTTTAAAATACGGGGTTGAGAGCCCACGGAAAGTGGCCACTTTGCAAGATAGGATCTCTCCTGTCTTCTGCAATGGGCAGTGAATATCTTCCCAATCAGCGTCACTAACAGGTGTAAACCGCTCTCATATTAGGAAACAAATACTCGCTGAACTGCCACCAAAGATGTTTAACATATTATTGCCCTCTGGATCAAAATAAATCTTTTCTCCAAAAGAAGGCTTCAGGTGCTGGGTAAGACAGGAGGGGTGTGCGGAGGGATCAAACATTAAAAAAAAGGATAAACCATCTCAAAATGCCCCTAGTAAAAGATAAAAAATAAAAACAAAAGAACAGTTTAAGTTACCGTAACCTGAAATGCACCAGCCATCACAAAGAGCAATTGGAGAAATCCAGCAGAGCTCAGCAGGAAAGATTTTTAATAACAGATTGAAAAACAAGAATAAAAATAACTGCATCAACAGGGCCTTTCTTCCTCAGGCCACAAGCCCGTTTTTACTTGAATTTTTAAAAAATGGCAGTTTGGCCACTAAAACCAATCCAGAACATTATTAAAAGTTAAAAGCTACCAATTACTTCTGTCTGTTCTTTTAAAGCAAAGTTTGGCATTACGTCAGTTGGTTTAAAGAAAACAAGAAAGAGAGAGAGAAAGAAGGAGAGAAAGTTTCCTGCTTGTATAAATTAAACCACCAGGGAAGGTGTCTAGCCACTTGTACAGCATTTATTACAGGTTTTTAAAGGGCTAGTAACATTTTAAAAATTAAATATTTTAAAATAAATTTAAGGGGAAAAAAATGCTTGATCTGAGCCTGGAAAGAAAGCAGACTTTCGAGAAATTAGACATGCGTGAACTGCAGCTAAGAAAGAAAAAATTACTATTAGGACTAAACCTTGTGATTCAAAATAATTCCATTTTCTAGGCAGAAATAATCCTGTTGTAGCTGCTATACTCGCAGGCATCCCCTACTAGCATGGAAAAGTTCCACTGAACTTTACGGGATGGATTCAACAGGGTTCTATAGGAACGTCCTATGAAGTGCCACTCATGGCAGCTACGCAATTTAATGAAGAATTTTTTCTCTATATAGCTTTTCTAAGTCCAGGTACAGAGATCCGCAGCAGGAGTAAGAGTCTGAAGTTAATGCGGCAGGACCGTAATAAAAATAACTGATAAAAAGATTAGCCATTTCTATTAAATTTCAGATGTATTTTCCACTGGTGCTGTTATTATTAAATTTTAAAGAACCACTTTAAAGGTACTAGAAAAATAAGAAACTGATAGCACAGAACATGAATAAAACATAGACAGCTATTAAACAAAGTTTCTTACACGCAGCTATGCCAGTTCACCTAAATCACGGTCTTCTAAAACCCCGTGACGCCAAATCAGAGCCTCCTCTGACTCCAGACGACACGCCAAGTGGAATGGTGTCCAGTTGTGCAACGCTTTTGGGGTGTGACAAAATGTCCACTGGGGACTTCAATCGAGACCGTGGTAGTTACTCTCCCATCGCTTCGCATTCAGTTTGAGCCTTGGTCTGCATGACAAGGAGTCAGAATGATCTGCCATCGCTCTCTCCCCCCGTGCTCCTCTGCCCCAGCAGCACTGCTTATGCTCTGGGCATGTGTACAACTGGCTGAGGAGCTGCCTGCTCCTCCAAGGCCCTTTATTGATTAGGTGCAAAACAACATCAAGAAGGGAATAATAAGTATAATCTGAGAAATGTTGTTGCATGTCTTGCCCCTGCAAACATTGCCTATTTAATGGTGTAATTGTACTTTAATCCTTCACATCATCTGATATAACTCATTATGTGCTTTTCTTTTAATTAGGAAACACACAATCCAAAGAAAAAAAACCTAAGCCCAGGAAGTTTTTAAGCACCATAAAAGCTGAAATGAAAATAGTCTTTAAGTAATCAAATATTTTCTCTTTGGGTGCAGGCTTATCTTTTTAAAGTCAAAAGAGAAGTTCTTTGGCACAGGGTAGGAAAAAGAACTCCGTAATTCATGACAGTACCAAGAAAAAAAGTTGTTCTCCTTCTCCAGGAGGACTGGAAAGGGCACTTTTATTTATCTTCTGGACAGACAAAAATAGGAGAACCTAGACCAGATATGCTGTAATTAATGTATCCAAAGGTCAACAAGCAATGGTATTTATACAATAGATGGGTGCAGACTACACGGGTTATAGTATTAATCATCAGTATTTGAAAATAGCATTGTTTTCTTACTAGGTAAGAACTTTAGAAAGTTTCAGAAACAAAAAAGAAACTTTTTCCTTTTGTCACATACCTGTCTACTCTTCTTTTTAACCAATTGCTTTTTAACTTGTGAAGTGCAACATTGGGACAAAAATGCCCGAGTTTACAGACGCCCGAGACTGCCAAAACCTGAGTCGGACTACCTCACTAGTTGTGTTGAGGAAACTAAATTAAGCAAGGGCAAACACCAACTGGAAAGTTGACAGTTTACTGAATGAATGGCTTCATTTTACACACCAGTTAGAATATCTTAATCAGAATATATTTCTGTTCAAGGCCAATACTTTTACTACCAGGTGGCAGTCTGTTTTAACTGAAACTGTATTAAAAATGTAATTTTTTTCCACTTCACTTTCGCCTAACAAAAAGGGTTGTCAGACTCCCAGCCTGTCACGTTCAAAAATATTTAACCATAAACTTTCTCACAATGTTATATTTGGTGTTACCCACAAACCTTTAACGCAATACTGCCAGTGTGACTGCAGTTAAGATCTGAGAATGTATCTATTATTACATTAAAATATTGTCAAGAGTTTGTAAGAGACATAAATATTCATACATATACACCCCCCCAAACTTAGAAGGAAAGTGCCACATAAAAAGGAAAATTTAAATACATACCCAAAGCTGCCTGTTTGTAATTAAAATTTTGGGTTTTTCCTAAACATCTTTGCTAATTTTTTAACTCTTTCACACTGTAATGTAAAATAGTTTGTTTCAAAGCAACTGCCTGATAAAGTGCTAAAAGAGGCAATTCACATGAACAGAAAGTAATTAGTCATTGTTTGCACAATGTTTTGAAAATATAAAAACCTACGTGTTAACTGGTATTAAAATATAATATGACTGAAATACAGAGATTTAACAAGCAACCATTGCATCTCACAGACACTCGAGTTCACATACAGGAATTAGTACCATGCTGTTATTAATGAACAATCACGATATGTGAATAACAATATTCTTCACACACAGCCAGAGCATGCATGGTAATACTGTGTATTATGAAAGTTTACTACCAATGAGAGACAACACATGATAGAAAACTAATCTGCTAGGAGTTCATAAAACAATACTGAATCTACTTGATCATCAATATAAAAACATAAGGCAACTCACGAAGCTATAGTAAAAATTATGCTATAAAATGCATTAAAATATGAGGATAACCTGGCCACATCATGTTTAATGCCCAGAGAAGTCTTAGATCTCTGAAGCTGACATTTACATTTTTTTCCCTTTATTAACATTACTGTGAATTAATGAAAAAAATAAACCCATACTTTCACACACAGAGATTGCCCGGTGTTATTTAGAGTCTGTTTTAAAGGATCACAGGCAAAACATGTAAACTTAAAAGCTGATGCAACTTTGCCCTTTACTTACTTTGTTGTGACTACGTACATGCAAAGTTTCAAGCAGAGAAAAGTTATTATATGTAACCCAAAAACAGACCGATAATCAGATAGAACAGGATGGATTATGAACTGACTACTCTTCTCATACCTAATCTCTCTTGGTCTTTAAAAGGTGAAGTGGACTTCTGTTGTCACACACAGACTGAGGCACTGATGCACTACTGAACTCCAGCATTGCTGATTCTATGTGGCAAACCTCAAGCAGGTACACATTTTTCAAGAGGAAAAGAGAAAAAGTCTGGGGTTTCCTCCCCTCCTCCCATCTACAGAGAAAGGTTCCACTTGTTTGGTTTGACCACATTATTAACAAACTTTCATTCAGTGGTTAAAAAAGAAAAAAAAAACCAACCCTTCAAAGTGTTGATATCATTTCCAGACAGTCTTGTCAGCATCACAATTTACAGGAAATAGTTGATGTTCTCAAACAAACCCTGTATTTACTCATAGACCCAGAGTACTTAAAAAAAAATCCTCTCTCTTTTGGAGAGCTTTTTTTAAATGTCACTCTGGTGGAATATCTGAGAGAGCTGTCTAACCTAACACGCATATTGTGAACATGAGGCAAACACCAACTGCAGTTCAGAAGACTACTGTAACTTTTATTCTCATTTTGTCCACGTCAGGAACTGGCTCTTACCACTACTTTCCTTTGCTGCCCCTTGCATTTTTAACTCTGGCAGTCTTCTCTAAATGTTCAACTTTTCCTAAAACCAACAGGAAAGTAACATGATGCCACCAACATCCATAGGATTTGGTTGCGTAGCTGAAGAAGACCGCCTGGATGGCAAAGTTTGATGGTTCTTCGAGAGACTTATTGAACTCCATTAAATAAAACCTGAAGCATATTAAATTATTGTTTGTTTCAATCAAAATTCAAAATGCACTGTGTGCTGTAAAAGCAGCGAAGGCAGCGTGGTCCGCATAACAGCTTACACTTTTTTTGTAGTATAAAATGTTCTCCCCTCGGAGTGGGCTTGTTGTCGGGGGTCCCCAAGTGTGTGGGGGTGCCCCCGGCTCCAGCCCTGCCCGGCAAGGTGCTCGAACCGGCGAAGGACTGAGCGATGTGGGGGGGACACGTTTCTCCACTCCATCACTTAAGCCCCCGGCTCAGCCGGCGCACTTGAGAAGTTTGCCATTTGCAGACAGAAAATATAACCGATTATGAAAGAAAAAAAAAAGATAAAATATAAAGGAGGCTAGCGGGCCCCACCAGAAACCGCGAAGGAGTGCCAGGATGTCTGAGCGCCTCGATTTTGCAGCACAAAGCTCCCGAAATGTCAAGCCCCCCTTGGGGTGCCGCTGGCGCCCTAGGGCAGCATCGATCCCGGCCCCGCCGCCGCACACTGTCGCCCCCCGTCAGGCC
>NW_010204791.1:651-951 GCF_000695765.1 Mesitornis unicolor | reverse complement strand
CTCCATGGAGGTCTGCGGGGAGGGGACGGTGCTGTCACCATGGGGAGGGGACAGCACCGACCCCCCCCACCACCACCCCATGAAGGGTGGGCACGGGGTCGATGACCACAGCAAACGCACGGGGACAACGAGGTGGCCACTGAGCCCCCTCCTCGCCCTCACCACAACCAATTTTGGTCGGGGGGTGCAGATGACACCGGTGGGACCCCCGGCAAATGTCCCCGCTGTGGTGCAACGGCAAGCGAGGAGGGGGACATGGAGAAAGGGGACACACACACAGGGTTTAGGGGGGGCACAAGG
>NW_010204791.1:0-313 GCF_000695765.1 Mesitornis unicolor | reverse complement strand
CAGCCTTCTCTTCTCCAGGCTGAACAAGCCCAGTTCCCTCAGCTGCTCCTCATCAGGCTTGTTCTCCAGAGCCCTCCCCATCCTCACCTTCATCTCCGCCCGTTTCGGGGGGGAGATTTTGGCGTCGTCCACTTTGATCTCTCCCTGGGGCATCTTGTTGAGGCACTGCAGGATGATGCGCAGCGACTGCCTCATCTCCTCCACGCGGCACAGGTACCTGCGGGACCCCCCCACCCCATCTCCCAGTGAAGCCTTGGGCTCAGCCGAGGGGTTAAATGAACCCCAAAAAGCCCCCTCCCCAAATTCCCCAAAC
>NW_010204790.1:0-1600 GCF_000695765.1 Mesitornis unicolor | reverse complement strand
TCGAGGGAGCTGGAGGAGCTGCGGCCGCAGCAGGGCAGGTAGCCCCATTCTACCAGCTCCTCCAGGTCATTCCACGCCGCCCGCCAGGTGCCGGCATCCAGCGTGGTTGAGACCCCGGTCCCAGCCCACGCCAACTGCAGCAGCTGCTGCAGCTCCTGGGCAGCCCTGATGCAGCAGGTGCAGCCAGGGCTGCAGCAGTAGGGCCCCCACAGGGGCTCCACTCCACTACCTGCAAAGCAAGGAGGGGTTGCCTGAGTCATGGAGGGCCAGGAGCACTGGGACTGCTCAGGAGCCGTCCCCACGGGCTGCTCCACACCAGGCATAGGCTTGCTCTGAGAGGCCCTGGCCAGGCCTGGGGACACAATTGCACACGCACAAGTGACTTACGTGGCTCTGATGCCGCTCTTTGTCGCCTCCATCTCCTCTGTCGCCAATTCCAGACATGACCCTGTGGGCACAGGAGAGTGTCACAGTCACCAACCTGGAGCAACCCCTGACAGTGCTGGTCCCAGGCAGTCCCCTTGGCCCAGAGCAGCCCGGTACCTTTTGGGAACGGTCAACAGTGAGCAGGATGGCCCCAGCTGCCAGGAGCAGGCTGATGAGGCCAACGCTGAGTAGAAAACCGACGCTAAACATGGTACAGTCAGACAGCCACACGGTACAGTCAGACAGCCACACGGTGCTGTCAGACAGCCATATGGTGCAGCCACACTGAGAGCTGTGGGATGGTGGTGACTTACGCTGTTGATGTCAGGCAGGTCACAGCCCTGTGGCTGGGGCCCCCTCTTGTGTTGGGCCCGTCTCTGTGATGTCACAGCCCCTCATCACAATAGCACTGACCCCTACTGCTGTAACCCCCAGCAGTGCAGCTACCCAGGGCTTTGGGCATCCTGCTGCTGCGCACCGGCGGCTTCCCATCCCATTCCATGAGTGGGCTGGGAATCCCAGTTCCAGGGTCACAGACTGGCTGAGAATGGCAAGGACCAACCTGGTCCAAACCCCCCTGCTCAGCCAAGGCCACCTGCAGCCCAGGGCCGCAGCCCAAGGGCTTCTGAGAGCCACACCGGACGCGGACCCCAGACCCGCGCCTGCTCCTTCTCCTCCATCGCTCCGAGGAAGCCAAGTGGCAAGAGAGCAAATGGTGCATGGGTGCCCACTCAAATGAGAAAGTATCAAAGTGGTTCTGTGAGAGACGTTGGTGGGAAGATAAGAGAGCAGGAGAGGGGCCAGACACATCGCTCCCGAGTCCCATTCAATCCCGTTTCCGGCCCTACCACCGCTGTTGCTCCCTGTCTGAGAAGCGCTGGCAAACTCAGAGTGGAATGTGCCTGCAGGCTGGAGCAGGGAGCCAGGGAAGGGGCGTCCCTGGGCAGGGTGGTGCTGGCTTCTGGGGGGTTCCCTACGGCTGACACCGGCTACTGCCCCCAGCAATGGTCTCCTGCCAGTGGTCTCCATGCCCTCCTCAGCTTCAAATCTGGATGGATGGCCCGGCTCAGTATTTTGTTTGGCATAGCTTTCAAAATGGAGAATGAAAAGGAACATTTTTGTCATACTCTTCTGTATTACTTCCAATAAGTAAAAACCTCCATGCAAGCTCATA
>NW_010204789.1:0-13266 GCF_000695765.1 Mesitornis unicolor | reverse complement strand
GGTAAAACGCCTTTATTTTATTTGATGTTATTTCCCCCACCTCACCCCCCTCCCTCCACCTGCAGGCCCCCACTGCTAATTGTAATCACAAAAGGCAAATGGGAAAGGGCTGGGGGAGCAGGGCTGGGGTTCACTGGGGGTCATGGTCTCCATCAGTCATTCTCCCAGCCTGTTGCTGGGTAAAAGCCCGGCTCCTTGGTTTAGCAAAACGACTGCGCAGTAAAAGCCTCTTGGCCCCCAAAAAAAAGGAGAAAAAAAAGCTGTTTCGACTGCCTCAAAAAGCATCAACATCCCTTTGCCATCCATGGGAGACTTTCTGTTGACTTTCCTAGGTGCAGGAGGAAAAAACAGCATTTGGTGACTCAGACGCGAACCCCGGATCTCTTCCTCTCTCTGACGCTGTTGGCAAATCATTTAGGGCCCAATTCAGGGTCCAAACGTCACCATCCCTACACCATTCGTTAAGGCATGAGAGGATGCGCCACTTGGCAGCACCAAATCTCTCGCTGCACCGTGCCCAAGCTCCCCTTGGCTGTAAAATGTGACAGCTCTAACCCCGCGTTGCGTGATGGCGGAGTGACTAATGACAATTAATGCCGGGGAGATGCTTCCAGATCTCTAGATAAAAGGTGCTCAAGGAGGGAAAATGATTATTAACGTGGGCCAGATAGCTACAGGGGATTCGGAATCTGTTTGTATTTGTAGGATGTAAGCGCTGAGGAGGGAGAGACCGGGACAATGGCGCATACACAGCACTAATGGAATGAGCGTAGGAAAGAGGATATCTCTGGAGACCCTTAGAAACCGTTTCCCAGTGGTGAGATCTGCTTGGGTTGTTTGTTCTTCTTCCCAGATGAGAGTTTGCAGTCGTGGACCCTTTTCTCGCTTACGGACTGGACTGGATGGAGGGCCGGAGAGTGTCACTGCAGGGACGAGCCTGCGTGGCTCTCCCGTGAGTGGGTCTAGAGATTTAGCAGGTCTCAGCTTCCATTTCTGCTGTGCTTTCTAGTAGAGGAATTGGACATTTCAGTCCTTTTTCAAGCTTACAAGATGCAGGTTTGGCCTTTGGTAGAGGTGCAAGGGCATGACCTGGGCATCCTGAGGCTGCAGCTGCAGAAGGGTTGTTCAGGGCGGGCACATCCGTGTCCCATCCTGGGATGGAGCCTTGCGATAGGCTTTGGGATGGAGCCTGGATTTGGAACAGCCCCATGCTACCACGTGGTGGTTCCTTGAAGCCATTTCACCGGGAGATTCACTTTTTCCAGCTGATTCATGGTGCAAGCCCATTTCTCGCCATGGTGACAGTGAAGCTCGCTGAGGCTCTGCGTGCTGACGCACAGTGGTCCAGAGTCTCCTGACGGGCTCTGAGCCCGGTGGTGCCAGGAGCTGGACAAACACAGGCCGTTCCCTTGGGATTAACACCGAGCAGACAAGCTGGTTGTGGTCTGGCGATGCTGAGGGACCTGTGCAAAGCAGTGGGCAAGCATCTGAGAGACAAGCAGCATCCGTCCCGGCTCCCCTGGAGCACACATTGACTATTCCTCGCTGGCGGTGGCATGCACTGCTCCGAAATCACAACGTCGCCTTTCCTTTGCGCCCCGAGACAGCCCCATTTTGTCCTCCAGGGAGCTGCAGCCTTTCTCACTGAAGACTTGCAGCACACCATGCTCTTTTATTTTATTTTATTTTATTTTTTTTTTCTTCCCCTCTCTCCTGGACACTTTCCTTAGGTTCTTTCTTCCCTCTCATTTTTCCCTACCATCAAATGAAAGCCATTCAGACCAAAACGGTTCAGTCTGCTCTTTGTGTCTGGAAAACAGAACACCAAAGACAGCTGGACCTACCCGAGATGGCCACGGCCGTGGCAACAGTGGCTCTTTGTTAGCGCCGTTGTCTCTGCCCCTATCTCCAGTGTCTGGGGCCCTGTCTCTTTAAAGCTTTAGTGCGCTGTGTCAAAGCCAACAGAGAGTTCAGCTTATTAATGGATTCGCTAGGTTAATATCCCAACAGTTTGGTTGGTTGTGGGGTTTTTTTTTGTTGTTTTGCTTTTGCTTTTTTTTTTTTTTTGTCTACCAGCATAATTTAGAAAAGGGTGGGAGGAGGGGGAAAGAAAGATAACCCAGTCCCATTTCTGGGGAGGAGGGCACGGCATGGCTCATTGCTTTGGAGAAATGGAGCTGGAATGGTTGGTCGGGGCCAGGAGGAGGTGGTGGCCCAGCCCTTCGCCTTCCTGTCTGTATGTACATCTCTCTCTATCTCCTTCTCCTGCGGGGTTCCCTGCATCAAAGCTTCTTCCAGTTCTTATGCTAATGAGGTGCATTAATGCTTAATGACTGTGAACAGGCTTGTTTAATTGCACCTATCTGAGCAGGAGGCACGTTGCTGTATAAGAGGGAACGACCATGTAAGCAGCTGCATGCCCTCCTGGACAGTCTTAATTACATGTAAAACTGATGTGATCTAAACCACCAGGCTGGTGATTAGTTTAGTGAGGCAGGTGGTACTTTGCAATTCAGTGCCTCAGAAACTCTAGAGCAAGTGAGATCAGATTCTTTCGTAGGCTATGGAGGATAAGGCAAGCCCTGATCATCCTTGAATTTGATGTTGGGTGGGGACAAGCACGGCATAGTAGATTAATTTAATTAATTTATTGCAGTTAGTTTGCAAAGACATTATCCGCCAGCGCCTGTGCAGAATACTGAGCAGTCCCATTAATGCAATGCTATTTTGCCTGTAAATCCTCTCCCCCCGCCCCTTACAGGAGGAATGAGCTGTGATGGTCTCAGCTTTCTGCAGTGTTATCTTGCGCTGTTTGAATACGACTGATTGTCTGAACTACAAAGGGGCCCGGCGCTAATGCAAAGCCATCCCTATTGGCACTAGACCTAGATTAATGACTCTGCATGCATTGCCTTGGCTCTGAACTGGATTTCCCTAAAGCAGCACACGGCGCTGCTGTCTGCACTCCCGGACCGGTGGTGCCTGTAGCCGGGTGGTGATTTTTCGGCTGGTGAGAGCTGCAGATCTGGGAGCACCTCCAAGCAGGAAGGCTGTTGAGTAGGGGTGCACAGGTATGAAGGTACCTGTTGTTGTGAGCCATCTGCTGCTAATTACCCAGCCTCGCTCCTTGCGATTATTTGTTTTGCTTTTTTTCACTGGAGAGGGGGATTTTAACTATGAAAAAAACCAAAGTCAGCAATCTTTTTTAGGAATTGCTTTCGGCAGGGGAGTAAAATGAATCCAGCAGTGTTTTGGGGTGGGTTGTGCTCGCAGGACAGGCGTCTCCCAGCACATCGCTGCCTGGGGTCTCAGGCTTGCCCCCATCCCCACATCGGACCCTTCCTCTCGGCCTCCTCTCCCTCAGCATTTCCTCCCCGTCCCAGTCCCGTGAACTCTCTGATCTTCCCCTCTCCCTGCCCGCCCGGGCCCCAGCGGAGGCTCTTCCTGACGTTACTCCCACAACAACCACTTCCTTCCCGTCCCGGCAGCCCACGGCTCCGCAACCGTCCCTGCCTGGCCCTGGCCCCTCACTATCTCCCTGAGACCCCTCTTCTGCTTCTCCGCCTCCAGCCACCGCTGTTTATTTTGTAAAAGCGCTTATCTCAAATGCAGAGGCTTTTTTCTGCATAGGGTGAAACCCACGGCCACAAGGCCACTGTGTGGGAGGTGATTCGCAGCCCTGCTCCTGCCATCAAAACCCTTTCCTGGTGTCCGCAACACCCACGGGGTTTTGGGGTTAGAAACCCACCACGTGGGACATGTTTTAGCCAACCCACAGGGACCAGCTCCCCAAAATTAGGCATCCTCCAAGCCTGCCATGCTTCAGGCTTGTTGGCAGGGAGGGAGGGCCCAGCCATGGCTGCCGCCTGCTTGTGGCGGTAAGGCAGCGGGGCAGCAGCTGGGGAAGAAGCAGGCTAGGTGTGTGGTGGAGGGATGAGAGTGCTGTGGCGTCTTCCTCAGCGTCTTCCTCCCAGTCATCATGTTTCCTGGCTGGAGAAGACATGCGGCCATGGTGGGGATTAGCAGCTGAGGAAGGAAGATGATGGGGCAGATGCAAGATGGTGGCAACTCTGAGGGGAGAACAGGCCCTGCCTGGTTTGGTGTGGGAGCTTTCCCTCTGTGGGAGCAAGCCCTGCTCTGAGGGGCCACAGCTGCCTGGCTCCCCATGGGGGAAGATGGAGGCCCCACCGCCATCTGCCTTCTCCTTGCCCACCCCAACATGGCCGTTTCCTCCCCTTGTCCCACTGAGGTGCGTTTTGCTGCGCCAACCCTTGGCCTTGTGATGGCCCCAAGGCAGACTTTGGGTGGAAAAGAAGACGTTTCCTCTCAGAAAAGCCACCCTAAACACAGCCCCTGCCCCGGCGTAACACCACCACACGAGACCTCGCCATCCCGGTGGCCATGGCCGCCAGCAGTGCTGTCCCCTCGAGTGGGCCGAGCACCCCAGGACACCCCATTGCTGTGAAAACGGGGATATTTTGCAGAGATACGCTGCAAAAACAGCACTGCCATGGCACTGGGGTGCGTCTGCCCTGATGGGGCTCAGCCCTGCCTCATTTATGGGCAAAACACCCTCGCGCCGAAGCCGAGCCCGAGCGAAACCTTTTTTTAGCACTCCCCTATTTGCCAAGCGTACTTCCTTTCTTTTGATTCTTACCACCTACATACAGTCTGACTGCAACGGCAAAGGAAAAAAAACACAGAATTGCAACATTCAGTAGAAGGCTTTTCTGTCTAATGACGTTAAATTTATTAACCAAAACTCCAGCTGCACCAGGCTGGGATCTAATAATATTCAGGCTATGGAGACATCAAGTAGAAAGAAGCTTAAAGCCCTTTTTATTTCACAGTAAAACTGTCAGTAAATAACTGGATTGTCTTGAGACTGAGAAAATGGGGATTTATCTTCCTGAACATGAAAAGTGTGCTTATTTTTTTTTATCAGCTTCAAAAAGCCCCAGCAACCTTGATTTTCCTTGCACACCGTTCTCGGCAGTTCTGCCAAGCCCCAAAACCACACAAATCAAGAGACAGGCTCTAAAGATATTTTTAATTAAATTAATTCCTTCTCCTTCCTTCCCCATTTCTCCCTTGTCCCCTCCTCCATCCTCTCTTTCTCTCTCCCCGTGTCCCCAGCTAATGACTTCTAAGCACTGTGACATTTCAGCACTGGCTGTCACTAACACCACACCTCCGTGCTGGTTATAAATTGGGCACAGAGACATAAAATTCCCTGCAGAAGGTCCCCGTTTGATGATATTCTCCGAGGTAAATCTCCAATAGCTCCCTGTTTTCTTTAATAACGCTAATAGGCATAGATTAATTAAACTGTTATATTACTTCCTTCTTTCTACCAGCACCAGTTAGAAATCTTATTACCTGCTCCTCTCCGCTTGCCTTTTCCCCAAGGTGGTTATATTCCAACCAGTTACCAAGGTTTCTCAGAGGCTGTAGCACAAGGTGAAACGCAGACATTGTCACCGTGAGGCCGAATCCTTCCCCCAGCCCTCGGCTCCAAAACGCCACCGATCTCGGCAGGGTCCCCGTGGGTGTAAGCGGGGTCAGGATTAAGCCCCGTTTTTGTCTGAAGAGGTTGTGTCTTGAAAGCAACAGCGGGGCTATTGTTGAGGTTGGATACCACCCTCTAAAAGGGACCACAGCTGTAGGAAAGGGAATTGTATACATCCATATACATCCATCAACTCCTCCAGGGCCCCAGGATGTATGAGTTAAGATTGCGGGATAGCATGTCTCGGCTCCACTGAAGGGCTCCTTTGAATGACACGTTGGATATACTGTTGCACATCTGGCTGCTGTTTTATTGAATTGCTCTACGGTTGCATTTTCCAGACCGCGGGAATGTGTCGGGTCCTTGAGGGGGTGGGTTTTGGGGGGGGGGGGGGTTGAAGGGGATGACATGTGGGAAAATTAGAGGGACGCATCCCGTGGGGTGGGTTTGGATGGAGCTGCGTGGTGGAGGCGGGGAGCGAGGCAGCGCTTTCACACAAAATGCCGTGTTGCCATTTGAAATCCACTCCAGAGCTTCCTGCTCTAATTAAATTTGTCACCATCGTTACTATAATGCCTGCCATTCCTCCGGTGCTTTTTTTGTTCTCAAGGATCCCAAAACACGACAGATGCAAGGGCAGGATCTCTGAGTCCTCCTTATTTCCTCTATGGGAGCAAAAACGGGAAGATGCAGTTGTAGGAGCTGCTTTGGGGGCAGGAGCGTGGCCTCTTCTGGTTTGGGGACAGTGGAGCAAGGGACACTGAGGCTGGGAGGATCTGGGCAGCTCTTGCACTCATACATAAGACATCTCCTGGGTTTGTTAATTTGTAGGAGCTTGGATGAGCATCCTGGGAAGGCCGATGGCAGCAAAGAGCCCTTCTTGGGCCCTCATTTGGCTCATCCCGCTCTCGGTCCCTCCGCACCCGCACGAGAGCCCAGCATCCCCGCAGCCCCTGCTCTTGGCACCACGTACGGCTGGGCCTGCCACGAGCTGCCACGTACCTTGCTCCGCGCCGCGCCGGGGCAAGGAGGAATTCGCTAATTACTCGCGGCTCTTAATATGGCCCCTGAACGCTGCCAGAGTGGCGTGAAGGGCTCAGAGCAGGAGACACAACCTGCTCCCGTCGTGTCTTCCGTGTCAGCTCGCAATGAACTGAATGCAAAAAAAGGCTGGCTGCGCCGCAAACAGCGGAGCCCTTGGAAATTTAAAGGTGCAGAGCCCAGAAAACAAAGGCGAGGCGATAGCGCCGCTGAATATTCATCCCGGTGACTGATCCTGCCAGGAGCAAAGCCCGCACAGCTCTGGGGAAAGCTGGTGGGAGGGAACCTTGGTCTGAACCCCGGCTTGGGCTCCAGCCCAAATCGGAGGGGGGAGGGCAAATTAGTCCTTAATGCACATATATCTTCAACTAAGACCTGATAAGGGAACTCTCCTATGTTAATTCACCTGAGTTATTTACTATACTGATTGCTGAAGGTACTCTGATTAGCGCATGAAATATTTCTATACCTTCGGTCTGATTAACCCATATCTGCAAAATAAATATTTGTCTCATTATAGTTATGCGATCGTGCAATCAAAGCCCCGATCGTAACGGGGAAGGGAGAGAGGATCCGTGTGGAAAAGGCAGGGAATGGTGACACAGGAGGAGCAGGGAGATGAAAAGCAGGGGCATAGCCGGAGGGGGAGGCTTAGTGGTCACAGCCCCTGGCCGGAGGGGTCGAAATGCCGGGGAGGGCACGGTTCTCCTCCCATTTCACTGGTGCTAATTGGGACTAATTCCGTTTGACTCAGCAGCCTTGCGCCAGTCCTGGCGAGGGGAGGGTCAGAGCTTGGGAATCACAGGGGTGAGTCCCAGCGGGCTCCCAGCCTCCAGCTTTTTTGGAAGGAAGGAGCGGGGAGTTCCCGGCAGCGCGATGCGTGTGTGCCAGTCTCCCAGACGAGCTCCTAAAATAGCCCAGCGCGCCAGGCTGTGGCACCGGGGGAGCGCGCGGAGGATGAAGCGTTCGGTCTTTCTGGCCCAGATTTGGGGAGATGGAGGGGGGGTGGCAGCTCCGTGCCCAAGGCGACGCAGGTTATAGCTCATTTTGGGGAGGAGGGTGACAGGGAGCGGAGGAGGCGGCGATGCCGGCACTGCCATGCGTGCTGGACATCCTCCCTTGGCGAGGGGAGCCGTAAGTCATCTGGAGGAGAGGATCCCCCCCTCCTTGCGCCGTTATGGGGCTGTTTTGCATATGCTCAGTTCGGAAAAGAGAGGAGTTTTATTGTGGCTGTGCAGAAGAGCTAAGTCAAGAGGTTGCTTTATGGCTCGCGGGCCCCGGCGCGGAGAGGAAGGCGTCCCAGATGCGGCATATAGTAAACCTGGCAGCGTCGTATGGCACTGCTGCATCGCGGAGCGGCTGCGAGCGCTGCTCTGCAAAAGAGCTGAAGTCATTTTTCTTCTAAGGGCAGGGGGTAGTGGGGAGGAAATATGAAGGCAGCCGTGTTGCTAAGGAAATCTGCTCTTTGTATGGTCGTACATTTAGGTAATGCTAATGAAAGGCCATATAGTAGCGAGGTGCGGATGTCAGCACTGTGCACTCCTGGATATTTGATTAGCATTTATTTGACTTCGCCTTCTCTAACAGAAATACCTGAGCGCGTGGATATTCGGAAAATAAAATCCCCCTTCTGCTCTGCCAACAGCAGAGAGAGGAACAGCCTTACCCAAAAGAAGGCGCTCCATAATGAACGTGTGTTTCTTTCCCCCCCCTGCACACACCCTGGAGAGGAGGAGAGCAAACATGTGATGAGAACAGAAATAGTCACATCACTTAATGCATTGCTGGACGGTACCCAGCCGGCACAGCGATGAACCTGGTGTAAGACCCGCTCGCAGCAACCCAGCGTAGCATCCTATTTAATGGCTGGTGGCCCACAGATGTTTTCAACCTCGAGACTGCATCTCGCAGAGGTTTCCCTTTGGACTCCAGCATCTTGGACTGCGGGCTCCCTACCCAGGGACCCAGCACATCTGCGGATTAGCTGGTGCCTGCGTACGTGATCCAGCGATCACCCGGCTCCGGTGATCTGCCGTACGGAGCAGGAGAGGACCCGTGCTGCTGCCACAGAGCACCACGTCCTGCTCCTGAGCATCGCTGGCAGAATGAGTCAGCCGTTTCCCTTCGCGCGGGGGGTCGAGTGGCTGCCCCCGTCTGAGCGCCGCTAATAAAAGCACCCAGAAATGTAACGGCGCTGTGCTTGCATGTCGTGCTTGCGACTGTCTTAAAGACCAGCTGCTCTGCGTGAGACTTCCAGAGAGCGAGAGCGCTTGAATGAAGCCCCTTATATCTCTCTCTTTCGCTTTTTTTCTGTGCCGCGCGGTGCAACGTGGGCTCTGTTCCTCCTCGCCTTTTGCTCTTGCTCCCTGGGGCAGCCCGCTGTGCCTCAGCGGCGCGAGGAGCCGAGTCCTCTCAAGAGCCCTCCAGCTCCTGCGAGGAACGGCCCTGCGGGGAGCTCGATCCAGCAGCAGGGCCCCCAAGGTGGCAGAGGTTTCCCCGCAGCAACTCCGGGGACAGGGGCTCGCACGCCTTTTGGTGAACACCTCCCTCCCTGGCCCTCCCTCTCGCCGTTGTGCAACATCCCAAGGGCAATTACAGCCGTGCTTACGTGGAGGAGCGATATTGGGAAAGTATTCAGTCATTTTTAACTGTGCTGCTGGCGGCTCCCCTCCCTTAAGGTGGTTCCTGTTTCTTCTCCCTCTCCTGGCCTGCAACCCTTCTTGGTGCATCCTTGGTTACCAAGGGCTCCTCTTGGCGATGGGGAGCCTGCGATCCCATGGAAGAGCCACATTCCCATCAGATAATCCTTTTCCTTCCCATTCCCCATCCCTCCCGTGCTTACTAGAGTGTTTTTAAAGCTTCCACGCCTTGACAGCAATGGGGGAGATGGTTTTGAATGCTTTCAAAGTAACCAAGAAAGAAGTAAAGAGGAGGGATGCAGAAGAGTCCAGGTATTTTTTATCCTGGGAAGATAGTGAGAAGAAGAGGCCATGGTAGAAGAAGATAAGCTCGCGTGCGGGCAAGAACAATACTAAAGAATACACGATTAAGGTTATAAAGTCAGGTGCTGAGCGCATAAGAAATCCCGGTATTAAAGACACCTGAGCGGCTTACGTCCGGCAGAGTGGCGTGCATTCATTAGGGCGCAGTCTTAATTCTGTGGCCGCAGCTATTTCATAGGCAGGGGCTCGAGGAGTGTGTGGGGTGGACGGAGCTTGGTCACTGCTCAGTGTCCAGTACATGGCTGTCCCCTCATTTTTGATCTGCAACCCCAGTGCCTTCATGCACCATGCAAATCCTGCTTGGAGGGCGAAATTATTCCTCCTGGACCATCCTAAAATGCTAAGTCTGCTCTTGTATCTTGCTTTCCCTCCATCCCTTTTATTTCCATGCTCCTCAGTGGTTGGCAGCAGGGAGTAGCAGGACTCCCACCATCAATAATCTTTTTGGGAAAGCTGGCTTTGCCCTGGGACCCCGGACCTGGAGGGAATTCACTCAGCAGCTCCAGGAGGGCTGATGCAAGTGCATCCCACATGCTTCCTGCTGCCAGCTTTTGATTTTTCCATCTGGTTTCTGTTTTGGTTGGGTTGAAGGCAGAGAGGAGAGGTGGGGTTTGGTGGGAACCTCCTGTCTGTCTGCGTGTGGTGCGCAGGATGAAGGTGGCTCAGCACGGAAAGCGCCAGAAGCACCCGGGAGTGGGCTGGGGGGGACTCTGTGGGCATCGTTTCTTCTGAAGACGCGGGAGACATGTACATTTTTGAGAAGCATCCCTGCTGCCTGATGTATTTATTCACTGTCTGAGAGCCAAGCCAGCCAGAGCCTGCAGGGGACAGATGGAGGAATTAAGGACATCTCAGCTGGGCAGCAGGACCAAGGGATGCTCGCAGGGGAGCTGGCTCCCGTACCTGAACCACTTTGGAGACGGGGCTGGGAGTTATCACAGCTTTTCTTAGCGGGAGAGCCCTCCACCGGAATAATGTGTTGTGGACATAAAAGGAGATCTGGAGAGGGAATATTTTCACCCTGGAAGCTGCTAAGGAGCTTGCATTTAGCTGCTAGCAATCTGTTTCAAACTGGGTTTCTGTCCCAGGAAAGAGAAAGCAGAACAGTCTCGCTGCCTTCACCAACTGTAAATTCTTCCCTGGCTTTGCCAGCGAGAAACAAAGCACCCTCAGTGAAAACCTCCCAGAAATGCAGGACATGGGTATTTTATATGTCAGCCCTTTACCGCCTTGCAGAGAGCAGCTAAGGAGGCCGCTCAAGGAGATGCCCTGGCTTTTATTTACCAAAAAAGCCAGTGGAGGGATGGGGAAGGACGGAGATGCTGCCGCCAGGTCACGGTGACACAGGCCTGACCGTGGGAGAGAGACCGAGAAACCCTTCCTGGGAGAGGAGATTGGGGAGGGATGTGTCTGACAGAGCACAGCACGCCAAAGCCACGTGGAAACGTTGCATTTAGATGCCTGCAGCGGCAAACCAGGGAGCTTTCCGCAAGGACCGATAGATTTCCCGCCTCGCAGCATTTGCTTAAAAATTATTCATAAATATACCCGCCACTACTAACCATCCTTTTCTGCTGGGAATTGCCATTAGCAGCTAAATTCGGTGTTTTACATATAAAAAGCAGCGAGACTTAATTCTGCGCGATGTTTTCTTCAAAGTCCTTGTAGGAGAGATGACTCCAAGCTGGATTTTGGCTAAGAGTTACGGTGAGGTGGTGGGAAGGGGGATTGTGACACTCGCAGCACCCAGGAGATGAATGTGGTCCAGACATGATGCCATGAAGGTGTACACCCCAAAAACCGGCCCGTCTGACCTGTGAGTCGCTGCGAATGGAAGCAGCCTCTATTGAGCACGCATGGAGCCAAAAATGGACACCTAATTCATGGACGTGGCGAGGAGCACATCCCTGACCCTAATTATCCCCTTGCATTGCAAATCTCCGCTGCGGCATGGAGGTGTTCGACCTTTTGGACACGGAGCTTCCCCAAAACACCTGGATTTTCCCAGCAGAAGCTGCACCCATGCTGAAATGAGCCCAGAGTGAAGAAGGTCCCTGTGGCATTGCTATTTTGGAAGAGAGACCCAGTCTCGTGCTGCAGCGCAGGGAGGACTTTCCAAACCCAAGGAATTAGGATGGGGTTTCAGTGGAAGCGGATTATCCCGTTTCTCCCTTCTCTGAGCACATTTCTTCCCCCGAAGCAGCACATGGCAGGCAGGGAAGCAGCCGAGGAGGCCGATGGGGCAGCTCCGGAGGGTTCCCCGCGTCCCCGGTGCAGCTGGAGCGGGATGGAGGGGGAGCAGATGTGGGCACGGAGCCGCGGCGCTGATCGGGCGGCACAAAGCGCTGTCAGAACAGCAGGGGCTCGCGCTGGCGACGGCTGCAAATGGAGATGGAAAGGGCTGGAGAGGAAAGGACGCGACACAGCTGGTCCCCTTCGCCTTTCATCGCTGAAGCAGAGGGGTGTTGGCTACAGAGCAGGAGTGGTGAAGAAAAGGGATTGCGACTCATCAAAATATCGGTGTTTCCATGAAGATGCAGCTACCTGAGGAGAGGAAGGAGGAGGGAAGTTCCCTGCAAATGTGAGGGGAGCTGGAAGGAAAAGTCTTGCTTGTGTCGAAATTGCCAGCCCGCTTAGGAGCACAAAGCTGTTTGCTTTGGAGCCAGCGGGTCGGTTGTTTGCTGTGAGTCGCCGGTTTTGTGTGGAGCAGAAGGTGGTTTGTGTGCTTGTTGCTTCAGGGCAGAAAGAAGAGGATAAAGGAAGAGGTGATTTTCTTGGAGGCCTGTGTGGCGGAGATGGCTTTGGAAAAGAGATTTTCCTGCTGCAAGTTGAGGGGGATCATCCAAGCCTGTGGGGATGGGGAGAAGCCAAGCGCATCCTGGGATCCTCTCTTGGGAGGCTCTGACCATGGGAAGGCTGAGATTTCGCCTTCCTAACCACTGTTTGTGGGCTTGTGCTGGGGAAAGGGTTGTGGTTTCCTTCCGGATTTACTCTGTGAACCCCCATCCCTTCCCCTTTTAAAGCTGGACGGGACAGGACACGGGACAGGAGGACGCGGGAAGGACGGACAGACACGGCTGACGCCTGCCCTGCGCCAAAGCAAACCCAAACTTTCTCCCTCCATGAGCCCTTGGGGGGTTCCAGCTCACAGAAGCCTCATAAGCAGCATAGGACCAGCTCTGATTTTTTTATCCCGGAGGCAAAAAATCACTGGAAATAACGCTTCATCGCCCTGAAGGTCCTGACACCACCCTTAACCGCCACATCACGAACCTCCTGTCGCAGTCGTGATCTGCGTATGTGTCAGATCTCGCCTCGCAGATAAAAGCCGCTCCGCAGGCACCTTTTGTACTAAAATACGGAGCCTTTGAAAATGTGAAAGAAGCAACAAAATGTAGGACGCCACACAAAGCTGACCCACTGGGGACTGGTTGGGGAGAAGGGGGAGGATGGAAAACCCCCGCAAGAAGGAGGGCTTGACACACAAAAATTGTTTTGTTAACAAAGCAGCATTGTTCCACTCTGAATCGGTTTGACTGGAGTGGTAGAAACACCCCATCTGGAGACAGATGGAGAGTTTGCTGGCTAAAGAGACGGCGGGAGGGACGGCTGACAAGCCAGCAGATAGCATTGTCTGCTGCTACCTTGGCAATGGCAAGGAGAAAGGGCGGGTGGCAGATTCGGCGTCCCCTTCGCCACCCAAGGTGGCGAAGG
>NW_010204788.1:6621-11132 GCF_000695765.1 Mesitornis unicolor | reverse complement strand
CCCAGGTGAGCGGGGGGGATGCTCTCGGAAGGGCTTTGGGGGTGTGTGGGGGCCCCCCTCTCCTCTTCCTTCACCCCATGCCGGTGCAATGGATGTCTGCCCACCCGGACAGCCCGGCTGTGCTCTGGCCTCGGCAAACAGGTGAGCAAAGCCGGGGGAGGGGAGCTTAAACCGGGTTTAAACTGGGATTAAACCGGGCTCGGTTTCTTCTGGGCTCTTTTTTCTCTTCTTACCGAACTCCTGAAGTCATCACCGAGCACACCGAAGCGAAGAATCCCCACGGTTTTATGGGGGAGCGGGGGTTTTCTGCAGTTCAGCATCCCGTGGGGAGCTCACGCTGGCTCCTGAAGTTAAAACCAGCCCTAACAAAGAGCTGTTTATTAAAGCAAGCTGCATGCCAAGCATCTTTGCTTTTGCCTCCCTCCCTGTCGGCATGGGGCACCCCAGAGCTGTAGGCACAGACTGGCTCATCTCCACCAGCAGCACAGGACCCTTCAAAACTGCATCAAGGGAAGCAGAAGATGCTTGGGCTGGCTGTTGTTTCTTCTTCATAAACTCTCAGTAGTTTCTTGGAAAGGAGAATAACTTCACCCCTGCATAGTGTGGCCAGGGGGAGGGGGTGGGGAGAAACGTCGTGGGCCAGTGCCCAGCAGCTCTGCTTGCCTTCCCAGGTCTCCTTTCCCCCCAAGACCCTGGGTGCTCTTCCCTCCATGTGCTCTGCAAATCTCAACTCTAAAACTTAGCTTGGCTTTGCTCAGCCCTTGCTCTTCAGTTTTAAGTCAATTCCACAGGAAACCTATAATAGCGATGCCAGTCTCCTGCATGAGTCAGTCCCGTGGTAGCAATCAGTTTGCAGGCAGGAGTCCCACCAGTGTTCCTGGCCGCAACAGCCCTCACAAGGCAGCTGTTTTCCTCTTATTTTTGTAATGTGGAAGCAGGACAGGGCTCTAGCTCCAGCAGGATGAAACACGAGTTATGGCATCTCTCCCAGGGCTAACAAAGTGGTTACAGCCCTGCTTGTAGCACTGTGTTACCCATGTAGATGTAGGAAAGCATGCCTGAGCTCAGGACTTCTTGCACAGGCTAAAAAACTCCTGCATCTGGGTAAATGTTTGGGGGGGAAATAATCAGAGATCGGAGAGGACCTTTGGTGCTGCAGAGCTCCTGCACGAGCATCCCCCTGCAGGAGGGTGGGTTCTGACTGGTGCGGCAGTGTGGGGGCCACAGTGATGTCCCCCCTGCTGTGCTGAGTTGCCACCCCATCATTCCCACAGAGCTGCCTCAGCAGGCAGCAGCTCCTGGCCGCCATCCGGCAGATGCAGCAGCTGCTGAAGGGGCAGGAAACGCGTCTCACCGAGGGCCTTCGTGTGATGAAGAACCGGCTGAGCACCCTGCACGCTTCCCTGGCCAAAGCCGCCCCTGAGCCACCGGCCCGTGAGTCCTCCCTGGGTCCCACCCATTGCTTTTATGGCCTCAGAGGATGCAGGGGTGGGCAGGTCAGGATGCTCAGGGCCACAGTGGGTGGAGGTTTGGGCATCTTCATGGACGGAGATACCTGTATCCATGTTTTCAATTCACGTGTGTGAATTCAAGCACTTCTCCAGCCTGGGAAGATACAGAGAGGCTGCAAAGTGGAGAGCTCCTGGCAAGGCACTGGGGGCAAATGGGCTGGAAAGCCATGTCTGCAGCAAAAGAGCCTCAGTCCTGTGCTGGGAGCATGAGAGGGCTGGCAAAAATTCCCCCAAATCCATTGGTAGGGATGCTTAGCCCCAGCATCCGTGCTGGGCTTTCACGGTGGGGCTGGGTGATACTGGTTAACCTCATCAGGCCAATATTTGGGGAAAACAACAGTTAAAGAGGAGGTCTCAGAGGAACTGGGTGAACTGTGGTAAAGTTGGGGATGGGTAGGATAGGTAGGGCCTCCCCCCAAATATTGACCCCCCTCCTCATGGTGCCCTTGCAGCCTCCTGCCCTGCCCTGCAAGCCCCTGCAGATGGGAAGAAGTTCGGTACCAAATATTTGGTGGAGCATGAGGTTCACTTTGCCTGTGACCCTGGCTTCCAGCTCCTGGGCTCCAGCACACGGACGTGCCAGGCCAATGGCAGCTGGACAGGACAGGAGCCGCACTGCGCAGGTACGGCTCTGGGCTGCTGACAGCTTTGTGCCCAAGGGAGCCATTTGCAGGAGTGGGATGCAGTTTGGGTTGATTTAAACATGGGGGGGTTGGTGGGTTCTACCACACAGGGAGGTGTTGGCTCTGAGTCTCAGCTAGCCAACATCGCAAGGATGCTGTGGCTCCCATGGCCAGAGATTTGGGGGTTCTCATCCTCAAGAAAAGATGGAAATTGCAGCTGTAGCCTCACGGCAGTGACATGAGGGGAAAATGCATCAGCGCTATGATGGGTCCCTGCGTCAGGAACAGCCAATGTCCAGGTGTGGCAGGATACGTGGCTGGGATGTGCTGTGGTGTACAAGAGAGCCCAATGCATGTGATGCTCCTGTGGCTTGCTTCTCTAAGTAAAACAAGGTAAAAGAGAATAACGTAAAATAGAATACGATAGCTAAGATAAGATAAAATGAGATTATAAAAGATAAATAAAATTAAATAAAATTAAATTAAATTAAAGAAATAATAATGTGGCTTTGAGTGCTCGAGCAGCCCCTGCCAGAACGGCGGGACGTGCGTGGAAGGGCTGAACCAGTACAAGTGCCTCTGCCCCCAGCAGTGGACTGGAGCCACCTGCCAGTATGAGGCACAGACAGGTGGGTGCCTCCCTTATTAGGGTGGGTGACACCCCCCAACCCTCCCAATGTATTTCGTGACCCCACCTCATTTCAAAACCCCATCCCGTGATGTGTCCCTCCACCAGCTCCCCCTGCCTGGAGTGTGACAGACGACCCAGCGTTCAGCCGCCAACCCCGCTGTGCCCAAATCGACCACACCCAGCACTGCAGCTGCGAACCCGGCTTCCACATGAGCGGCACGGCTGCCAATGGCCTCTGCCAAGGTGAGCTGCACCTGGGGGTGACTGGGTGGGTGGACTGTGGGGTCTCAGCCATGCACCCGCTCCCCTCGTTGTCTGTCCACAGACCTCAATGAGTGTGAGGTGTACAAGGGGGAAGGGGGTCCCCGGCTCTGCGTCCACGCCTGTGTCAACCTCCCTGGCTCCTACCGCTGTGCCTGCCCCGATGGCTACATCCTCCTGGGTGATGGCAAGAGCTGTGAAGGTGAGGGGGAGGGTGGAAACATGGGGGTTTACTGATTTTTCCCCACTTTTTTTTTTCTTCTCCTTTTTTCTCCTTGTTTGCAAGCATCTTCGCGCGCAAAAATCCCATTGGGTTTGCACAGAGAGGTGGTTCCCATGGTGCAGAGGGGAGAAAAATGGCGGGGGTTCAAGCGCCGGCAAATGCACATGATGCTTTGGGGTTGCACCTTGCCCTGAAAGAGCCCCGTGATGGAGATGTTCCCTGGGAATAAGGCATCCCTGAGAAGAAACACAAATAGCATTAAAAAGCAAAAAATAGAGGGCAAGGGGTTAGCCTGGAGGCCGGTGGCTTCTCCTCTGAAAACAGGAGCTGGGATGTGGGTTGAGAGCAGAGAGAAGCAGCAATGGGTAGGGACGATGGGCGGCCAGAACTGCTTGTGGGAAATTCTCCTAAAAACCAGGACTTTTTTGTTATAGAGTATTGATTAATGCAGCTCGTAGTGAAAAAGCTCCCGCTTTTCTCTGCAATTTCTGCATGCTTCATAGCATCTTGATAATGCTCCCAGCAAGTACCTGCGTTCAAAGCTCCTGATTTTATTGCCAGGTATCTTAGTGGTTACATAGATGTTTGGTAAATAAAAATGAGATTGTGTTTTCAAACAGCTTAGCAGAAAGTTAAGAAAATAAGATGGTCTCCTGCTCTGAGTGCTGCCATTAACCTTGCTGGCCCAGAAAAAAATTCTAGGTGATTGAGGTGTTTTCCACCACACACGCATACTTTTTTGATCCTACTTGATGTCTGACCCATTTCAAGGGGCTTTTGCCTATTTTCTGCCAAAAGGAACCCCTCAATGAGGTCGGTCTGAGGTGAGTTTGACCATCACCTGCCCCTGTTTTACAGACATCGACGAGTGCACCCTGTCCCAGGATAACTGCCCAAGGGGGACCATCTGCATCAACACGGGAGGGGGCTTCCAGTGCGTCAACCCCCAGTGCCCCCAGCCCTCCGGCAATGTCACCTATGTCAAAACGTCACCGTTGTAAGTGCAAAACTGGTCCCTGCTTAATTTCTTTTTTTGGGTGCTGGGTCCCAGAAACACAGATCCAATGCCATCGAGGTGGAAGACATGGACCCTTGCATCCATGGGGTTCCCTAAAAATCTCCCCCCACCCTTTTGCCTTTGCAGCCAGTGTGAGCGCAACCCCTGCCCAATGGAGAGCCGGTCGTGCCACCAAGCACCCAAAACCATCTCCTTCCACTACCTTCCCCTGCCATCCAACCTCCTGACGCCCACTCCGCTCTTC